>NC_089210.1:20477910-20753205 GCF_963930695.1 Labrus bergylta | reverse complement strand
GCTCAGCTGGGAGACGAGGGCCTGATTGGGTGAGACGCAAAAGTGAACTCAAAGTTTTTATTACATGGGCAGCCAGTTTCAGCGTCTGACTGTCACTAGAATACATTAAAGTGATTCTATTGAACGAAGATGCAACTTAGAAAGTCATGATGGAGTGAATGTGTAGGGTCCTTACCTCAAAGGTGTACCTGTTCTTTTTTTTCTCAATGAGAGGAAGTGATTACGGTTATATTTGCTTACATTCTATGTGTTTGCGTGTGTGTGTGCAGTAAGATGATGGAGGTTTGTGGGGAGGCAGAGAACAGGTTAGCATCTGAGCTGATGCAGCATGAAGTCCAGATCGGGAGAGACATCCTGGAACCGCTCAACCAGCTGGCAGAGGTAAACAAAACAAAAAAAAAACACCACAACCCAGCCTTTCTCGTTTAGCAGCGACCACATACAGTCCATTTATGTGGCCTTTAATGTGTTTAAAAATGACCTTTTGATCACATAAAGTTAAACTGAACAGGATCTCTACATACTGACTGTGCTCAATAAAACATGGCCCTTGGACACTTATAGTGGACACGTTATACCAGTATCTGTGTGGTTCTCAGTATTCTCAAAGGGAAATGTGTTGCACGGTTGCTTGTGTAGTCATGATCCTCTCTTTTCTCTTTTAGTTGGAGATTCCAAATATACTTAAACAGAGAAAACAACTGGCCAAACTGGTTCTGGACTACGACTCGGCAAAGACGAGGTAGGTAGTGGTCAGCCAAGTTTTCAGATGTCCTTGATATTTTTCATTTGTTTACGTTTTCTTTGTTTCCTTTGTGCATATTTGAACATTATCCTCAAATATTCTTCTTTTTAACCTAGATCTTGCAAAATGATGCATTATAAAAAATGGCAGCTTCATTAACAGAATAGTCTTATGCATAAGTGTCTTAATCATTTCTTGCAGATGGTACCAAGCAACTAAATCCAACAACCAGGCGATGGCAGCTAAGATGGATTCTCTCAAAGACGAGATGGATGAGGCTCTCAACAAAGTAGAAATATGCAAGGTGGGTTTTCCTTTTTTTATTTTTTAAACATTTTACAGACACAAATATGTTATTAACTATTCTTCACCATCCACTTTGGTTGAGGTATGCTGTATGCAATTTTATGGACACAAACTTAATCTAATGGCTGTACATTCCAGTCATGGCCTCTTCATCAGGATAGGATCATATCTAATTAAGTGAATGAACAAAGAACGACTTGTCCCAGGAGCGGATCAGCAACAAACGTGCTGTGCACATAATCAGGATCATGTCATTAAAGGTCACTGCTTTGTCATCTGGAGCTCATCTTTGTCCTCATGAAAGTTTCTGTGCAGACTGAAAGAGAAGGCTTGAGGTTGTATAGTGTTTGATATGAATGATAATATATGTTCCCTTTTCCACCCTGCAGGACCAGCTCTCTGCAGACATGTACAACTTTGCTTCCAAAGAGGGAGATTATGCACGTTATTATCTCATGGTGGGTGCACCTCTGTTGAGTGTAAATGATCTGGAACTCGGATGGAAATGTGATGCAAATTCCACTATAACAGTTTTATTTTGGTCAAGCAGTGTAAATGCCTGCTTCGTGATATGCAAAAGTTTATGTACATAGCTTTTTTATTCCAGTTATTAGAGGCCCAGGCGGATTACCACAGGAGGTCTCTGGCAGCTCTGGAGGCAGCTATACCGACGATCCAAATACAGCAAGGTGACCAGAAAGACACAAACATAACAAACAAAATAACCTTTACATATCTGTCTTTAGTCTATATTTTAAGAGCTGGCAGTCATTGAAGATGTCCAAAGTGCAAATAAATAAATCAAAACAGAGTGGAGACAAACAGAAGCAGAGATTTTGCCCGTTTAAGCACAATCAGAGAGGTGTTACGAGTAGATACGTGGCCTATTTTGAAACTCATACATATTCACTGAATAACTATAGAATATGTTTGATAGACATAGTTAAAAAAACTGCTTTTTACATACTCATAAAGAGCGATGATTTCTCTTAGACTCGTGGATGGAGAAGCCAGCGTTCGGCACGGCTCTGGAGGAGCACCTGAAGAGGAGTAACAGGGAGATCGCTCTGCCGCTCGAGGCCTGCGTCATGATGCTGCTGGAGACCGGCATGAAGGAGGAGGTATGGTGGAGACACTCTGGTACAGTGGGGAAGAGTCGAACAGTTATTTGAGCAGAAATGTTTGTTCTCATTAAACATGTTCTCTAAGGAGGATGGCACGTACTGTCTGGAAACATCTGTGGCAGACTTGTGGTCAGTTAGCCTTAGGGCTGCAGTGTGTGTGCAGGCATCTGTAAGCCATTAGCATGTTCACTATGACACTCCTTAAGTTCAGCTGTAACACTAACTTCCCTATGAAGGCACACTGTAAGACATTTCTATGAAAGGAAACAAAACTAGCTGTGTCTGCTTCTCATCCTGAAAGAGCTACATCTCCTTTTTCTCTTCCTTGATTTTAGGATTGAAACCAGACACATCTACCTGTCTGAAGAATCACCTTTCAGTCACCCTTTCCTCTTGTGTTTTCTCTACAGGGTCTCTTCAGAATAGCTGCTGGAGCTTCAAAACTAAAGAAGCTAAAAGCAGCACTGGACTGCTCCACCTCTCAGCTTGAGGAGTTCTACTCTGATCCCCACGCTGTCGCAGGTAACGCCTCTTGTTCTACAAATCTTTCAAAACAAGTAAAACCATCCAGGGCAGATAATTTCCTCACAGCTGTTCTTTTCAAACACAGGAGCCCTGAAGTCCTACCTCAGGGAACTTCCTGAACCTCTGATGACCTTTGGTTTGTACGACGAGTGGCAGCAGGCTTCACAGTAAGAAGACACACAGACAGGACTCTTTTAACATCCACTCAGTTGTGTGCATGAACATTTAGCATTTAGGTTGTCTTAGCTTCCCTGGTACTCATAAGCAGATATTTATGTGTGTGTGATTTCAGTGTGTCTGACTCCGACAAGAGGCTTCAGGCCTTGTGGGTGACATGTGACCGTTTACCAAAGACTCACAAGGCAAACCTCAGGTAAGACCATCCTCGACTCTTTTTGTTCAAGTTTCTGTTCTACTTTTGTACTTCCATTATTTCCACAGCAGATTTAACAAGTCAAAAACAAGAAACTTGTCCTGCTAGTTTGCGTGAAGTCAACTCAAAACCCTTTGTGTTTTCACACATTCACAAAACTCCAGAAAAGTTCCTCGTAATTTCTGGTGTAAACTGCATGAGTGAATGCAAATAGC
Source organism: Labrus bergylta (assembly GCF_963930695.1). Lineage (NCBI taxonomy): Eukaryota > Metazoa > Chordata > Actinopteri > Labriformes > Labridae > Labrus > Labrus bergylta. Next base: position 20,749,917 of record NC_089210.1, on the reverse strand, counting down.
TACATTTCCCCCTCACTACCTGGAACTTTTTAATGCCAGCCTCCCAGTAAACTGTACAGGTGAAGTTGGGGCCAGCTGATGGATAAATGCAGCAGGAAATATTCAGGAAAGTTCTCAATGAGCGAGCATGCAGGGGGGATGACATTTCTCCTATTAGCAAAAACTGTCATTCTAGAGTCAGACTGTTTCATCCATCATATCTGCGTAGTTTCTTCTTACGTCATATCTTCCATCCTGAGACACGCCCCCCACTACTCCTGTCTGAAAGGAAACATTCCCCCGCAACAGACAGCTCAGGAAGTTTTCAGGGGCAGCCTGTCCGGAAATGTTCTTGAAGTTTTCAGGAGTGTTAAAAGGCTCCTATAAGACTCTGACATCCATCTAGACTAGAACAAGGGTTCCCAGCCTTTATGTTGGATTAACCTTTGCTTTTCTTTTGTGCAAACAAAACAAACTAGGACTTCAAAACAGTCCAATAAAAAGCACTTCAAATTGATTTCTAGCATCAACCTGCTTTCATTGGGGTCACATGACCAAAAGTTAGCAACGTGCTGGATTAGACCATCATGCTAACTAGCCTTTAATGAAAACCCGTTTCAGACAACAGCACTCTCTGTTTCAGGTATCTGGTGAAGTTTCTGGCTAAACTGGCCCAGGACAGCGAGGTTAATAAGATGACGCCCAGCAACATCGCCATCGTCCTGGGACCCAACTTGCTCTGGGCAAAGACAGAGGGGTGAGAACTACGTGCTCAGTCATTTTTTTAATGAAATATCTGGGTCCAAAGGTCAGCTGTTGTTGATAAAGATTCATCTCTGTCCTTGTTTGTCTGTTGGTTGTGTTCAGGACTCTGGCAGAGATGGCAGCAGCTACATCTATCCATGTGGTCGCCATCATAGAGCCCATAATCCAGCATGCTGACTGGTTCTTCCCTGAAGGTAAAACATCTGTTTGTTGTAATTGATATAGTTATTTTCTTTTCGAGCTTATCAAAACTGATGTAAACAAAAGAGACAAAGAGATACAGAGGGAGCAGACAACAGGAGGATTAGGGGAGTTTTCCACAGTATTTTTCTTTTATGCTTTTTGTTGCTTCTTGTGTTTTTTACTCATATTGTGTGTTGGATAACCTGCTGCTGTAACGCCACAATTTCCCAGTTTGGGATCAATAAAGTAATTCTATTCTATTCTATTCTATTCTATTCTCGATGGTCACCGAAAATTCAAATATCAGGCATTTAAACATGATGCACTGTATGCAGTGTGTGTATGTTCTTTTACAATTTTACTGCCCTTACTTTGTATTTTTCCTCTAAAACATTTGCCTTTAACAAGTCTGTGCATGTCCTCCAACAGGTGTTGAGTGCATTTGGGGATTTTAGAAATCACTAATAGCAGTAAAAGTAGCTTTACTATAGGTTGAGAGAAACAGCCTGCCAGCCAGGTAGTGTAATTATAGCTAAAAAATATACAGTACAAACAACACAAGGTGTTAGCAGCTTTGCTAGGAGCTGTGTTAAGGCTGTAGCATAGACTTTATAAAACATGGACGTAGTATCAGTGACGTCACCCATTGGTTTCTAAAGCGTAGTTTTGAAGCCCAACAATGGTGGTCACCATATTGTAAATGTAGCCTCACACTGATTTTCAGTAAATCTAGAAACTTGCAAAGATGTGCAGCTGTGGTGGGCTTTTAGCCTCCTAGCTAACAGCGACAACCCGCTTAACTGTTAATCAGTTCAGCCACGCCCTTAATTATGTTATTACCTAGCTTTAATATAATCAGTATAAGCTATCCAGACCAGAGTTTGTTTTTTAACCAGGCTGTTTATTTCTGCTGTCAAAATTAGCTGTTTAATATAAGTGATAATGGGACTTCAAGGGCTAACATGCTAACACACTCACATTGACGATACTACTGTAGTGTGCCAACATTAGGCAGATTCATTTAACATTAAAACTAAGCATAGGGGTGCAGATGACCTAGCGGTTAGGTCGTGCCCCATACACAGAGGATATAGTCCACAAGCAGGCGGGCTGGATTCGAGCTCGGCATGTGGCTCCCCTCCCGCATGTCATTTCCCTTTCTCACCCCGTTTTCCTACTAAAAGCCCAAAATGAAATCTTAGGAAAATAAACTAAACATGATGAGAGCTAAGTATAAACACATCTTTTTAAGTTTTAGACAAACAGAACATACAAAGTCAGAAAGTTAGCAAAGCTCATAGATGTGTGTCTGGTTTATTGATGTATTTAATAAATGGTTGTTTGAGTCCTTTTTACCTGTTCATTTCCTTTATTTTTTGTATTATTTGTGTATTTGTTTTTATCAGTTTTGCATTTTTTTTTTAAATTGTAAAGTACTTTGTTACTTGTTTTTGTAAAGTTCTATATAAATAAAGTTATAATTAACATAATCTCTCCTCTTTTTGCTTCCCACCCCCTCCCTAACCCTAACAGAGGTGGACTTCAACGTTTCCGGCATGTTTGCCTTGCCCTCCCATCCCGCCACCCCAGACCCTGAATCCGGCACGGAGAGGAAACGCCCCGGCAGCCTGACAGGGCAGGATGGGGACAGTCACACCCCCCGTAAAGACAGGTACCTGTCTCGCCCCAACCTCAGCCTCAGCCTGCCGCTCACGCTCCCGTCACGTCCCAAGACTCTGGGCAGGCAGGAGTCGCGGGGCCCGGCGGTGTCTGCGCTCTATGTAGTGGCTAACGAGTCCATCACAGTCACTGAAACGCCCACTGAAGATCTGCCCAGTCCAGACTTCAAAGCTGTGCCATAGTCCAATGTAGCTCCCATGAATCCAGTCACTTTGAAGTAAAAGAAGGGAATGACGCTGTGTGTTATTTTTGCACCACATTTCTGTTTTTGTTTCTGTTAATTCAGCACAAGCTATCAGTTACTTTTTCTTCGAGGATGGTACTGAAAAAGATGAAAACGAGTTCTCTTTGAACATTGACACATTTTGTCTAGAGCTATGTTCTCTTGTCACTCCTTTGTACTTTTGTGTTTTCTCTTTGTTTCCAATTAAAGCCTAGGATTCTGCGTATAGGTTGCTGGTTTTTATGTTTTGTGTGGGCTTCCTCTGTTGCATTTGTTTGTACCGTGTGGTATCTGTTTCTGCTGTCCGTGCAGAGATGTCACCGAGCAAAGTTGTTCTATTTAAAAAGGCTGTCTGGTGGTCTTAATGTCTCTTTGAGTCCTTTCTGAAACTGAGCTAAAGGAAGCTGCACCTTATTCTGTCTCCTGCAGAATCTCTCTCTCTCTGTCTGTCTCTTTTTTTTGTTTTGGTCTCTCTCGGTCTCTTGCTCTCCTTCATTCTGTCTTGACGACTTGTGGTTTGCCCTCCTGAACTCTCTCCCCTCTTCCCCCCTCCCTAGCCCTGTTAACAAAAAGCCGGACCCCGCTCCCCGTAGAGCCAACACTGTTAATAGAAAGCAGCCACAGCTAACCTCACCCACCTTCCAACCCACACTGCCCCCTCTGGAAGCCTGGGGTCAGCCTGAGCCCCAACCCCAGGCCTGGTCCCCGGCTGCAGAGGCCGAGCAGCCTGTCCTGAGTGGAGGTGGTGGTGGTGTGGGAGGTGGGGTCCAGGTAGCCACAGTGAAACCTCAGGTTGTAACGCAGCTCAGCGCAGAGGAGAGCAGGTAAGGAGGAGCGAGCTGAGGTAGCAACAATTCTCCACCGCCTGCTCGCAGCCAATCAGCCAATCCGGAGCTCGTCTACCCTTTTTATGTTTGTCATGTGTTTGATTGGTCCGTCACAGTTCACTGATCACATGTTGAACGTCATGAAATACAACGTCTTCTACGTCCCACAATCTAAATTTGGCTTCTATTTAACAAATTAAGTCTGTGTTGCAGCAAAAATCATGTAATGCTTTGTTTCCTTCCTCCTGCTTGTTGTTATGATTGACGGAAGTCTAACTATTCAAAAAAAAAAAAAATTTATGTTCTCCTTCCTCCTCCTTGCCTGTAAGCGCTGCAGTCTAAGGGACTGCATTGTGGCCATGTCTCATTTTGCATGTCACACATTTCTGCACAAACTGATTTTGCATCCTTGCCTCAATATTATCTTTAAAGTGTTTTTTTTGTGTGTGTTTTTTTTCTTGTGTGAGATAACCTTCATTTAACATAATTATTATCCTCTGAATGACAGTTTGATAGTTTGCATGATTTTTCTTCAAGTGATTCACAACTTGGTAAATATTGAGCACGAAATGTTAATGGTTTAAGATTTTTGATTTGTTGTATTTTCGCAGCCCGGCCCGTGAGCTGATGTCCACCCCTCCTCCTCAGAGGAATGGTTCAGTCCATCTCTCTGTGGGAACCCCTCACTCTCAGGGTGGATCCAGGGGTCCGAGTCCACACTTGGTTCGTAGAGGTGAGAGAATGTGTATTTCTGTTTTGATTATAAGGTTTTATACCATTTATATCAGGGGTTCCAAAACTTTGCCTTGCCGAGGAAACCCATTTAGCATTAGCCCCCCTCTTTTGCATCTTTCCTTAATTTCCTTGAACATTACGATGCAAAATATGAAAAAAATAATTAATTCAATTTTTCCCCCTTTTTTTTAATCATCTTTATTGCAGCAACTTTTTGATACATCAGTTTCATTCATAGCAGCTGCTCGATTCTGATTGGCTAGAGTGGTAGTGGGGGGGTTTCAATTGAAAGTCGGATACATAGAACTCGATATATTCTTATTAATTTCATCCAAAATTACAATTATTAAGATGTAACCGTCACAAGTAATACCTTTTTATTTTTGTTCCATTTTCCCCCCCACGTCTGTCCAAGTTCCAATTACCCCCTAACGCCCCCTGACAACCCCCATCTTGAGTCACTGATTTGCATCATGTTATAACTGTGATTTTATTTTGAAGGCACCAAGAAGCAGGCCCCCGCCCCGCCCAGACAGGCCAGCCCCTTTGCCACCCAGCCAAGCAACACCCAGACACCCGGCTCCTCTCATCACCCGCCCATCACTCCCAGGCGCCACCCAAGCAAAGACAACATAATCCACGCCCCGAGCCACCCTCCTCCGCAGCCTCCTCAAGCCCACCAGGCCCAGGTGGAGTCTGAGCCCTCTCCCCCCAGCACTCCCACCCCTCCAGACACTCCACCTCACGATGCGCCGCACGCCACCCCGCTGTCTTTCCACCACTCAGGGTCCCTCCCTCGACCCTCCAGACCGGCTCCCAAGCCAAAGCCCCGACCCAGCCTGCCGCCGCCACCGCAACCTGCTGCCAATGAGGACGGTAATGACCTCTTCAGCTCCGCCTCCAAGATCATAACAGGTAAACAGTCTGTTTTTCTCTGCCTCAAAAACCCTGCTTCTCAATGCTTCTTTAGAAATAGTTTGAATACAAAATTGTGTAAAGTATCATCACATATAAAGGCATATGAGTCAGTGGTGGAAGAAACAAAAACATAATTTACTTCACTGAAAATTGACTTTATGAGCACGAAAAGTATTCTGCTTGAAGTTAGAGATGGATAATATATGATGTATTAGGAAATAAATGATGGTATTGGATTATCACTAAAGATGTTTTAATGTTGGAAATGGGTGCCCAGGGGTGGCATACCCCCCTTGAAATCTGATTGGCCTTCCCTTTGCGTTAACAGTGTTAACATACAGGTTTCATCTAACAGTAAAAAGGAAAAATGTCTTTGCTGATTATTTGTTGAACTACTCTTAAAGTAACTACTGCTAACGAATTTCACATTAATTGAATTATTTAAGTGCGCCTGCCCCAGAATTATACTTCATTATAGAATTTGTTGACTTGAGGAGTTTATCTTTTATTTAGTATTTTTTACTGTGTTTTGAATTTGTAATTTCAGGTGTAATACATCATCATCTATACAAAACAAACATCTTTAGGGATGTTTATAAGTTTTCATTGTGTAGGCGTTTAACGACTGAAACCCCTTGCTGGTCTTCTGCTGATATTCAGTATTTAGTCATCTCTGCTTCCTCTCAAGGCGATGCTGTTTGTAGTTCTGCTTGTGGTTTCACTGTGTCATAGAGCTGCGCACACTAATTTTGGTGATCTGATGCATGACAGGAAATGTGTAAATATTGCAGATGTCTGAACTGCCGGCCTGCCTATATGATGAGCTTTGCAAGGCAGGTAATGGTAAGGATTTGATTGGCTGATGCCTTTGGTCTTGCTTCTGTGTCCACTGCGTGTGTGCGTGCGTGCGTGCGTGCGTGCGTGCGTGCGTGCGTGCGTGCGTGCGTGTGTGCATGCATGCGTGTGTGTGTGTGTTGAAGGGAAACAAAGTCGTTGTTGTTTTGCTCCGTGTGTGTGCTATAGTTGGCTTTAAACATACTGTATACATGTTTTCATGTATGTTAGTATGCATCTCCCCCTCCACTTTAACCTTTTAGTGCAACAGAACTAACATGCTTGGGACCCCACCCCCCCCCCTCCCCCTCCCCCCCCCCCCCCCCCCTCCCCTGATGCTGGGGTCTGACAGCTTTTTGCCTACTAACAGTTTTCTGTGATAACCGACGTGCCTTTTAAACCGTCTGTGTGCACTTCTGTAACAGGTCTAAAATGTGTTGCATTAACAGATTAATACACCAAGGATACCCCTTCAAAAAACTGCATCTACATATAAAAAAGTGACTTCACTGTTATCTTTGCAGTATTAAGATTTTTCAAACAAAGATCAATCCTTGGTGTCTTACTGAGTGTGTTACGGTGGCGTTGGTGCTCCCAGGTAAAAACAGTGTATGTATGATTCTCTAAACTGATCATTTTATCTAACCTGTCCCCCCTAACTGTCGTGTACAGACGGAGGTCTGATCCTAAAGGGGATTGGTCGAGCCTTCATCCCGGAGGTGATTGTTGACCAACAAGAAGAGAGCTCTGCTGGTCAAGAGCCTGCTGCAGTCGCCACCGCCACAGACCCAAATGAGAGCACCAAGCTGTGAGAAAGAACTTCCTCCTCCCTCCAGGGTGGTCAACAGAGCAGTTTTGAATGTTTAGAATCAAATATCAGAGAGGTAACAAACTCCAGCTCCGTACTCGAAACTCCCATGATGCCAGGATGCTTTCTGGGGAAACAACGGCCACATCTTCTTCTGCTTTGCTGAGACTTTAAACCTGAAACTTCATAACAAAACTCCTGATGAGTGTCAGATTTCACATCAAACCCCTGTTGTTTGGGCTGCAGAGCTTCACTAGTCTCGAAGCAAATTTATCCTTAATAAACAACTGAACATGCGGGGGCCGTACTCCAAGAGCATCAGAGAATCTGGCTATTGATGCTAAACGTTTAAAGCTGTGAGTGTGTTCTGAGTCAGTCTGTAAATCTGGTCTCAGCACCAGGTCAGAGTTAATAACGTTTGTGGAGATATTTAAGTGTTAGCCAGCCTCTAGTGAAAATGAGAATCCATCGTGAAATCACTTCCTGGGATTTTCAAAATAATTCTTCCCCCCTTCAGATTCAACTCCCCAAATGTGACGTTTAGGCTTTTCAGATTTGACCACACACTCCAGCATCGCACTAAATGTGCAAATTTAAAGGACCAAAGAAATGCAAGTGGGCCAAAGGAAATGTAATTCAAATCAAGAGCTGCTAAGGCTCCTCTTATGGATGTTGATGACCAAATATTTTGTTACGAGTGCAATATGAAAGTGCAGGAGTCTCCCTGCGGTGTCGCCTCCACTTTCATTTCTGGTATTTCAGGGAGTTTTCCTTCTATTAATCCAGGGGGTTGAATTTGATTGTTTTTTTGATATTAGCTTTCCTCCTTCGAAAGGACTTTTTAAAATAAATGTAAAAGTTTAAAGCTGCGACCAAAAACAGCCAAGTAATTAGAAAAATGTAATTCTCAATTGTGTTTTTTTTTTTTTTTTTTTGCAACGGCCGACAATCTTCAGTCTGTTTGGGTGTTTTATTTTTTTCCTTCGGCTCTTTGATCGTCTTTTCATTTGTTCTCATCATTTTAATGTTGGCTTTTCTGCACATAATGCATCATACAATGCATCCTTACCCTTTATTAAAGATTGTTCAATATTTTACAGTGTTGTCAGCTTTTCTCATCTTCCTCTTATCTCAATAGAAGTTCTTCTGTCGAGATTTTAAAGTTTATTCAAGTTCTACAATCAAAGGTGAAATAACAAACATGATCATAGTCTGTTAAAGAGCAGTCCTTTAGGTTTTATTATTTAATCAAAAACACTACAAATTGAGCTTTTATTCTAAAGCTGTATCTTAAGAACTCAAAGAAAGCAGCCTAGGCTACTAAAGATCATCTTGTGATGCATCAATATTGTACATTTTTACTTGCTATAAGTAACATTTTTCACAAGATTTAATTTGCAAGTTAAAAAAAAATGGCAGCCAAATCTGTGTTACAAAGTTTTTTTGGATATATCTCTTTTATTGTGTTCATTTAAGCAGCATAATAAGACAAAAATAAGGTGCAAATATCTGTACACAACAACACACACCATAACCTGCCTTCAGCCCCAGTAGCCAATCATAAAGCAGATCACGCTGAGACATATGAGGAGGTTAACGTTGACGATGAGTCGCATATGTCGATTTTCTTCCAGAGAGAAGATTGCTTGTTCGGGTACGAGAGGCTTTGCTGGATTTTCCTCTCCCTCGTTCCCTCGCTCCATCCCACACAGCCAGTAGAGGGCGCTAATCAGCCTGGACTGGCTCTGGACGCTGGGCGTGGAGGATGAGGAGTCTGAAGAGTTCAGGAGGAAGAGAGGGTGTGTGTGAACAGGAAGCTCTGACAAAGAGTCGGAAAGTGTGAGACAGCAGCAATGACCCACCTTTTCTTGGATGAGAAGCTTTTCCATTGGACCTCTCTTCATCTTTTTCTGTGACGTCCGTCCTGTTTGTCTGAGTAGTTATCACCTCTGGGGTGGTTTTACTCTGCTCCACTGAGAAGACCTGCTCTTTGGGCTCTACTGGGTCAAACCTTGTGAACCAGGTGAGACGACTAATCTGTGAAACAGAAGTGATGATACAGCGTGCATAAAAGGTCTGGGATAATGAGATATCTCCTGTAGACTATTTAGATGGTACTGTTGACTCATGTATGAGTAACAACAAAATAATCCTCGGTATGTTTTTTTTTTACCTAAAGGATGAAACATTTGGTTTAGGTTTTAAATCAGTCAAATACAAACTTGGCAATAAGGTACTCTGAGGTGTTATTAACGCCTGAAGGTGCTTCATATCAGAGGAGGAGGACCCATTAAGATCTTAAGTTCTCAGAAATGGTTAGTGCACCGTTTTTTTAGAGTGATTGAAAGAGAAAATCAAAAAGTGAGATTTAGTTTCTACGTCTGGATCAATGATACAAGAAGAGATCTTTATATTCCCTGTTTGGAAATAAACTTGAAACTTTAACTTCAACCTGATTTGAAGTCCTCACCTGTTCCGGTTTGGGCTCTTCCGTTGCCAGGCTGATGACCACCACCACAACCAGAGTGATGAAAGACAGCAGCATGGAGAAGTAAAGGTAATGGACGTACTTTAACACCCCCGGTCTGTTGTCCTCCTCGTAGCACAGGGGCGCTGGATAAATAAAGTCCAACAACATGCGGATGCAGCCAATCGCCAGGCCGATAGCGAGACCCCAGAATGCACCCTAAAGAGGACGAGGAGGGAAGAGTCATTAAGGAACAAAACCATAATATCACTCTTGATTAAAATGCAAATGTATCAGTTTATATACCACCGTGCCTTCTCATTGGTCCTCTTCCAGAAGCAGCCCAAGAGGAAGATGATGGAGACGGGAGGCTGGAGGTATGTGCTGATGGACTGGATGTAGATGAAGAGCTGACCACCCTGACTGGCCTGGACGACGGGAATCCACAGCACCGACACCACCACCAGCACCAGTACAAACAACCTGAAGGGGAAATAAACCTTATCTATAATCCATAAGAAGTAACTAATCCCATTCATACACGATCATATGCCACAGACGAGGCAGCAGGAGCAACTTGGGGTTAAGTGTCTCGCCCAAGGACACAACGGACATGTAGCTGCAGGAGCTGGGGAATGGAACCCCTGACCTTCCGGTTACGAGGCAACTTGACTGCCAATTGAACCAGAGCGGTTAGATTTCGCTCCATGTCTTGGTCCTCCAAGTGGACAGCCTGGGTTCAAATCCGACCTGTAGTTCCTTCCTCACATGTCCTCCCCCCAATTTCCTATCCTCAAATACAAATCCTTAAAAAAAAGGTCTCAGGAATACGGAACAAAAATCTTGTGAACAGATTTACCCTAATATTGACCTGCTTAGCAACATCATCAACTATTCGCTGTATTGAGCATATTGTATTTTTACTCTTTCATCCCAAACGAGAGGGGGGAAGGGTATAATATACCAAAAATGTGATTGCCTTGATCATATAGACTTTCAGCTTTTTTGTTTCCGTACTTCTGATTCTCTCAATAAACTGTGCTGAGTCGGTATTATTTCTTTTTCAGGGTTTTTGCTGGAATGTCTTGGTCTGTATTTGTTCTTTGCTCAATTATTAGAACACCGAAAAGGTCACAAACCTGCCCACAATCATGAGCTCCCACTCGGAGGCGCTGGTCCTGACACTCTTCCACAAATCCATGGTGAAAATGGTGCTGGAGCTGTTGAAGATGGAGGTCAGCGAGGACATGAGGGCAGCGATCATTACGGCCATCATCAAACCTCTCAGCCCTGGGAGGAAAAAACACAGAGTTCATCCCACACACACACACACACACACACACACAAAAACAGAGCTCAAAATGTAGGACAAGAGGTGAAAGAAAGGGGAAAGTGTCTCACCTGCAGGCAGCAGCTCCATCACCAGCCTGACGTAGGCGGTGTCTGAACAACCCACTGGGTTTCCACAAATCTGTTTACACCGCTCAGGGTCTGCACACGCCACATCATCTACAAGACATCATTGAAACGTCTGAGAATTCAATACACCATCATCACCTGAATGCAATCAGTCTGTCCTGTATTTAAAACTGCATTACTTTACTATTTTACAGAAGTATCATTTAGGATACATCCACTGGATTTATTCTGTTTTTTCAGAATGAGATATAAATGTCTTACCTGTGTAAAGTATCCTGCTGATCATGCCGGGCAGCATGATGGCAAAGAAAGGCAGAACCTTGAGATATGCAGCCAATAGTGAGCCACCTTTGGCATGGCTCAGGTTCTTTGCAGCCAGGGATCGCTGCACAATCACCTGCAGAGAAACACACGCACAGCTACTTACTCTCGATCTGCTTGGTTAATGAGTTATAAAGACATGCAGAGGAACACAAGTACATTCGAGCAGTATTACGATAAATATGAGTCAGAAGGGATGTGATCATCGTGAATCATATTGTTATCGCTGAGACACCTGGCAGGTATCAAGGGGTAAAGGTTTCACGTGCAAAAGTTTTGTTTCTGAGAAGACAGGAAATGCTCTTTGACACCATGAGTTGTGTCATGTTTGGTTGCTGAGCATAGAAACACTTTGATACTTTATCAAATAAAGACTGGACTTAAAAAATAAAAGTAGGGCACAGATCTGTAAAGTGAAGCCAATGTCCCTTAAAGTGCCTTAAAGTGCCTTAAATCTGCATTCTTTACAAAGGCCAACAGGAGGCGACTCGTCTGTCAGACAAAGAGGTCAGGTTGTACAGCAGTCTAAGACAATGACCTGCTTCTAACTTGTACTATTTTCCAAGCAAACATGTTCCTGTTAACCTCATCCTCTCAATCTTTAATTGTATAGTGATCTGTAACAGCGTGTTTTAATCTTTCAATCGTAATCCTACGGCAGCCAACAAGTCCGCCCGACTAGCAATAGCACAAACTATTGACGTAAAAAATGCACTGCAAATGCAGAAACAATGCATGTAATGCTTGTTTTCTGCATCAGAGCCCTCTCAGACTTGATGATTTGACAGAACACTTCCACATTCCCCGGGAACGCAACTGTGAGAGTTGAGATTAGGCGTAACTTGAGTATACAGGTTATTCTATATTCTATATTTTGTATATTCAAATAATTCTTTTTTTTAATTTTACATTATATTCTATTTTACTGTATATATGTGTATTAGTAATTTGAATGTTATTGCACGGCCTTGCGGAACAGTCTTTACATTTCACTGCACATCTGTATGAGCATGTGACAAATAAAAACGTTGAATCTTGAATCTTGAATCAGTAAAAAAAAAAAAAAAAGGAATATGCAACCTTTCTGAAGAGCACAACATGCCAAATTCTGAAGATGTGATTTGTCTTAAAGCTTCATAAACAAGCTGGAAGAACATTGTTACACTTTTATCTTCAAAAGATGACAAACCTGAGCATATCTTAAATATTAGTAGAACTAATATGGTATGTCCATGTTGGCATATCCAGGTCTTTGTTACATTTGATGGAAAGAGTTATTCCCAAAAATTGCTTCCTTTTTTACTATATCACCTGATCAGAACACCAGTACCACATGGAGGGGATGGACATGCCGATGATGACTCCAGGCCAGGGCAGGTCTGAGTTAAACGGGTCTCTGAAGATGTGGAAGGAGTCTTCTCGTGGGAGACCACAGGTTGAGTTAGGGACACGGATCGAAGGGATGGCCTTAAAGTATCCTTCCATCAGAGCATCCCAGCCTCCGACCTCTGCAAAGCCTAAACAATGCGAACATCAGGGTCACATAAACTGGACTACAAGCTGCTGTTAACGGCACGGTTTTATGCTTCGGCTGTCAGATTTGACTTACTGAAGCCCATGAGGGTGAGAGATCCTGCCAGCATGATCACTGTCTGAGCTGCATCTGTGTAGATAACTGCAGCCAGACCCCCTGGGAAACCACAAAGTCAAAGACTAACAGAAGAATAAAACACATCACTCCTATCTGTAAGCTGCAGAAAACGTTTCTAAAGGGGCGAGGTAAGAAGAAAGATCACCTGCTACAGTGTAGAGAGCAGTGACTGACAGCAGCAAGATCACAGCCAGGTAGAGGTTCCATTTCAAAGCCAGCTGAATGAAAAGTGCACCCGCGTACATGTCCACCTACACAGAAACACACACATGGGACACATATGTTGCAGATAAAAGGTAAAAGAAAACAACATGCAACACACACGTATTTGGATTAACATAGTGTAAAGATGATAGTGGGTTTGTGTCATACCGATATCTTTGTGAAAATGTAGATAAATAAGGACAAAACGGTTATAAATAACTGCGTTCTTCTGCCACCAAACCGCCTCTGCAAATACTCTGGCATGGTTGTAACCTGGAGGAGGAAATAAAGTCAAAGAATGATTAAAAAAAAGGTTTGAGTGAACAAAAGGATTCATGTGCACAGGTGTGATATTTCATGTATTCAAGCTCTACCCCAGACGCGATGTAAATGGGCAGGAAGAGCCACCCCAGCAGCAGCACCATCAGCATACCCTGTGGAGGATCAAATACCAACATTAGAGTCTATACTTAAATTTTTTTATAAAATATATTAGCAGGTGTTTAGGGCATATATAAGCCGTAAATAGCTTACATTCCACTCATATGCAATAGCTCCAATTCCTGCAGCAGCTCCTGACCCTGCAAGGCCGATGAAATGTCCACTGCCAATGTTACTGGCAAACAGCGAGGCACCCACCTAAATATAGATCAAAGAGTCAGAATAAGGAGATTTTTGAAGATATTAGAAACTCCAAGGGCATCGGTGTGGTCTTGTTGGGAGCTAATTAAATCAGTGCTTAAACTGAGCTTAAAACATACTTAAAGCTGAAAGTTTCTTGCTAAAATCCTGAATTTGATCCTGCCTATAAACCCCTCTATTTCAGCCCTGATCAGAACAGGCTGTTTCTGTGTCTGTACCTTTAAATATGTAAATGAGCGGTGTCTGACCACACCCCCTCTCTGGAAGGGCTTGGTGGGCTTTCTCGCTTCATGCCCTATTGTTTACGGTGAGAAGGCAGACTCAGAGGGCAGAACAAACACCTAGCTGTGGTAGTGTCACCCACCTGGGGGAGGGGTTACTGCCCTTTGTGATGTCATGAAGGGAAAAATCTCCAAACAGCCTGTTTGAGCACACATTTTCTGAAAAGTGGAGCAGGCAAAAGACAGAGAGGATGGACTTTTCTCATAATTGGGGGGGTTTGTAGACAGACTAGGGACACATATTAGTGTTAGAAAAACATGGTAAAGTGTATTTTGCATAATATTTGACCTTTAAATTTCAGCCACTAACTGTCTACACTGTGTTGTGTGACTCACCGGCCACCAGGTCATGCTCTTCCCAGCCAGGAAGTATCCATCCACCGTGCTGCGCTTTGTCCTGAACATGGACTGGCAGAAGAATGAGAAATCTTTAAAATAGACAACTTAAGGAAAAGATGTGCTTCAACATCTGTAATTAAGCACTGAACTAAAACGAACAAATACGCTTTCTTTGCCATCACTGTAACCTGCTAAAAAGAAAAAAATAATTGCATCCTGCCACATACTGAGTGATGTCACTCCCTGAACCCTGTGTTTGGAGCATTACAAACTCTAACTGTTTAGACCACATCAGCCTTGGTTATTAATTAAACTCAGATCCTTTCAAAAGGGTAAAAAAATAATCCCAAAAAGGTTTAAAAAATCAAGATTCAAAGTTGTTGTTTTATCAGATAATGCTGACTCGCAGGTCGTAGATCAGTAATGGATTTTAAATGCATGTTCTGTAACTGGGGTCACCAGCTGAAAAGAGTTGTCTGTGTGTTATGTGTGTTATTAGTTTTCTCTGTTTTGAACACTGTCAACAAATTCTTTGAAAGTTTGTTTTGAGAAGTTCCATTAAAGATAGAAGAACGCTCATTCTCAAACTTCAAAGGTTGAAGAGAGGCGTCTTTAGAGCGTCAGAAGAAGAAGAAAAAGTTCATACAGACTTTTCCAGTGGAAGGACATAACTAGAATTTGCTTGGTATTGCAGAAGCTACAGGACAAAGAGGCAAAACTCAGTGTGGTACATTTTGATTTCAAGCCATTAACGCTTAACTCTCATTTACGGAGCTTATCATGTAAAAAAAATGATCTGTTAAAATATTGGAACACAGTTCTGTTTTCCTCTGTTGTACTCACCCAAAAGCCAACGGCCAGAATCAGCACAAAGTAGACAACCAGCACCACTATGTCCCAAGTATCCAGGGTAGCTGAGCCCCCTGTGGGGGGCGATGGAGAAGAGGACGTGCTGGTTCTTTGTGGGCCATGTGTAGGGTCCATTCTGTCAACTGCTGTGTTGGTAGTAAACAACGTAAAGACACCTGTAACGCCCCCAAAGATAAAAATGTCATTTTTCAAAAATAACTTTAATACTGTTCTTTACCTCAAGTTTGAGGTACTTTGATCTTCTGTTGTTGTTGTCATGGCCGTGTTTCCCCCCTCTCTCTGTGTGCTCCTGTGTGTCTCCCTGTGTGTGTGTTTTGTGTGTTAGTCGTGTGGGCGACTCCCGGATCCCTGATAATTATGCACACCTGCCTAACCAGTTCACCTTGCTACCCTGCACTGCATCAAGACCTTCAGCCAGATCATCAGATATTCTCCATTCTAAGCTTACCACCACTCTGATTCTGTATTCCCTGAATCCTTGGAGCCGTCAACAGTCATTCCAAGAGTCACTATAACATCCTGCCATGTCCTTGGCAGGGTGCTGGCCCAGCTCTTCTAAATGGGTCTTTAAAAGGCCACTAAAGTAATTGTGGTCATCATAGCTTCCAACAGCAGCACGAAGTTGACACCAGTACTGCCTGGTTCTGTCTGTGCTTCCTCCAAGCATCCTTCCTGATGCCTTGTCGGCCATTCCCATCAATGCAGATAAAGTTCCTGCTGCAGAAAAAGTCCCCTGTTTCTGCTGAACTGCCAAGTGTTTTTCCTGCTGCCGCAAAAATTCCGTTCTGGTGGGAAAATGTCCCCTTTTCCTGCAAAGCTGCAACTAGAGTCCCCTGTTCCTGCTGCAGAAATAATATTCCCCTTTTCCTGCAGAGTTATTGCAAAAGCCTATTTTCCCATGTAGCACTGCAGCTAAAGTCCTTACAATCCTGCCTCTAGGATCATTCCAGGTCTGACCTCCTGCCCATTTTGTGGCTCCAGCCAGTCATCCAAACCTGCCATGCCTTTCAATCTTTACTCCAATACTTCTTTATCTTCTTCCCGTCAGGATCTTGTATTCAGGTTCATTTTGCAACATGTTTTTTTAAACAAAGGAATATACCAAAACGTACATCTTGGATGTAATGCCAGCCAACTGTAATTCATGTAGATACAAATGTTCACACATTAAAATCAACTCCTACCTGATATTAACATACTGCTGACATCTGCAAGTAAGAGTCTGAGACACATGCTTAAATGACATTTTCCTATATGCCTGTTCAAAATCAAAAAATCTATGCTAATACTTTCAAGGAAATGCAGGAGATATGTTGTTACTGTTGTTATTTCAAGAGGACTGTTGACAGGCTGAATATTTTAATCTGGACTAAAAACTTCTCGTCTTTGTTGTGGTGTCACTAGCAAGCCAATAAAATGAGCCATAGTTGCCTTACAAATGATAAATCAGCAATTTAGAAACCAGTAGAAGCAATAACTCTCGGTGTATTTATTCTATCTATATGTGGTATCATCTGTCTGTTTGTCAATAAACTCACCATTCAGTCAGTCGTCCAGCCTCGAGGTGCTCTGAGCCAAACAAAGCAACGTGCCAGAAATTACAGCTGGACGATCATTCTCTCGAAGCTTCCTCCACTCGTCCTAAGATCAAACTCCACTTTTCCCCAAGAGTCTGGTTAAAATGTAAGGGATTTATGACTCTTAACTGAGACGTGTGTGAACAACACACTCGTGCTGCCAGTGGAAGAAATCAATGATTTCTGAACGAGTTTTAAATACCTTTCAATTACACATGAGCAGCAATATAACAATACTTATTGACTATAAAACAACAGCAGGGATAACTTCGTGTGGTTTTGTGTTTACGGAAGAGACTGGCTTATCTCATGAAAACAAATATTAATCTGAGATTTTACTGCACTATCAGATAAAGTGACTGCAGCAGGTGTGTACGCAGCAAAGCTAAAGATTTAGGAGTGATACAGATACCAGTATTGGAAATGCCTCTGATGCAAACTTTTATGAGGTAACAGAAACCAAATTCAGTATTATTTAGAAAACCTCCCAAAAAATAAACATCTTCTTCTTAAAAACAGTGTCCTACACAGCAATAGTTTTATAAATTATAATGGCAGCCCCAGAGTTGTAAAGAAGATTTAGTTTCAGGTGAATAATCATGCAACATGAGCAAAGAGCAGCACCTCAGTTAGTCTAAAATGTAGCATTTGTTAAACCTTGCAAAATGTCTGGAATTAAAGTTGTATGATCACCTGTTTCTGTATTATTTAAACTTGAAGTTGATGTCATTAAAACTGGTATAATCAAAGAGAAAATCAGTTTCAAACATAAAAGATTCTGAGGATTATCTGTGAGCCTTGCTGCAGCTTGGCTTTAGGTATGGACATGCCATTATAAAATAATATGTACTACAGCCATACAAGGTAACGGTTATAAAGCACTTCACACTATCAAACTTGTTCTCAGTATTGTCCACAAATGAAATCTCGGCATCAGGATACCAAAAATAGGTATTCAAACACCCCAAAGAGAATGATGTTATAAAGCTGAGTAGCATGAAATATAGGAAATAAATCAAATCTATGCTCTCGCTTTGGTCTTTGATGTCCTGTAAATGTTTATCACTCGATTAGTGTTTATTTCATTGTGAGACTAAGCGTCTTCCTGTATGATATAAACACAGACACCCGGGAACATCAGATGTTACACCACTCTTTATAGTTGTCAGCATTGTTAGGATACAATACAAAATACAGACTTAACACTTTATAGGCATTAATTGGACAGCAACGCTTAAGAGGTTTACATTCAGTAATTTAAGCTGGAAAAAAAAAAAATCTAACTGGGTACATTGTTTTTATCATTAGAATGTATTTACCCGTTCAACAACATCACCTGAAGCGTAGTGTTTGACTCAGCAACATAAACGACTGCTCTGCTACGCTAAACTTAAAGGAGATGTGTCAGTCCATTTTACACACAGGATGAAGTGCTTCATACAGTATTTTATGGAGCAGCTGTATCTGTTTTCTTTAAATCAACTCTCTGTCTGTACAGTGCAAAAGGATTAATGTCTGCTATACTTTAGATAGAATAATATCTAACAGTGGAACACAGCTTAACACATATTGCACGCTGCCCGCTGTTAGCTCCACGTGATCTCACTTCTGCTTCCTGTAAATGTTGTGATGATGACTTTGTATGAGTCAAGAATGATCCTTAAACCGTTACAATGATGTTTTATAAAAACAGGTGCCAAGATCCCCACTATACATCGTCTCATACATACATGTTACTAGTATCAGAAGGTAAGTATCAGAATACAGAATAACAGCATTAAAAAAAGAGTTAGGATGGCTATAACCGGCATGGGAGGAATTCTGAGGCTCTTACACCAAGGCATAAATATAATGCAGTAAATTAAAAAGAACTATTAGAGAACATAGGCTACACTTAGTCAGAAGTTATGTTACATTCAGTGTGGTGGGCAGCTTACAAAAATATAGCACATGTCAGCTAAGAGAAGGGGATTCTTCCAAACCTTCAAGTGCAGATAAATAGGAGTCCGTTCAAAATGGGATTTTTTTTTTCAGATGGCAGCTGATTTTTAAAAGGTAAAAAGAAAACATTTTTAAAAACAACAGATACTGAAAAAGTAAGTGTTGAAATAGAAGTAGACTCTTTTCTTACGATTGCGCACAATTCAGCTCTGCACATTCACTCCGGGAGCTGCTCTTTATTCAGCAGTTAACTTTTTAATAGGAGTTGGTAACACTTTAAATGAAGGTCACAATATTCACCACTGACTAGTTTCTAATTAGCATGCTAATTAGTAGCATACTGGCTGCTTATTAGTACCTTATTCTACATGACCATAGTCTATAACTCATAGTTCATTAACTAAGAGTTTTCACTCAATTCACTCATTCTAATGAGTTAAAGAGCTAGCATTAGCACTTAGCAGGGAGTGACTGATTAGCCAAAAAATAATACATTGATTTTTGGAGGTTATGAACGTATTTGAAATCTCAGGAGATAAGAATCTCAGTTTTTACATAATTCGATTTTTTTCCCACACCTCTAATTTTAAAATTATAATTCATGTTCAACAACTTCCTGACTTACTATCTATAATCAGTAATTAGGATGGTAAACTCTTAGTTAATGATCTGTTAGCTTTAGACTCTGGTCATGTAGAATAAGGTACTAATGAGCGCTTAATAATGACAAATAAGCAGCCAGTATGCTACTAATTAGCATTCTAATAAGCAGCTAGTTAAGGGTGAAATTGTGTCCTTCATGTAAAGTGTGACCAAACATTTAACATTATAATAGAATATGAATTAAGTCTAGTGCAGATCAGCATCATGCTGCTCAGAAGTCATGCTGCAGACAGCACTTGAAGTATTGTAAACAGTTACATCAGAAATAGGCGTGATGATGTACGTTTTTTTTTTTATCCACCCCTAGCATCGTTTTCTGCATGTTTGATAAAAAAAAATCATATTTGCTTTTAAAGGAAAACACATGTGCAGATACAGATATAACATGATAGGCCAGGCTCTAATGTGAACGATGTGAATTAAATATCTATTTCAGGATAAAGTTAGTTTATTTTGATATATATATTTCTTATTCTTAAATATAAATAAAACGACTGAACTCTTACAGAAAGAAAACTTAAAGGATGTTGCAGAGTCACTATGTCTCACTTGGTAAAGGTACGTTAACAGCCAGTTTCTTTTTATGTATTTGTCTTAAATATTTAAGTTTAAGACTTCCAAAAAGACTCAGTTTCATCTTGAGAGAATAAACAGAACATGTAAAACCACTGATATAAAGCTAACTGTTTATCTTTGATGCAGAAGGCTCTGCCTTCATTTTGATCAAAAAAACAATAACCAGTCTTTTTTTGCTCAAATGGTGCGCTGAGTTTCAGGTGTGAATGGTTGCATGTATATACAGTATATTTGCATACAGTCTGTCCGATGAAGGAGCCATGTTGTCGTCTCCATATATGTGTTACCAAGCCAAGGGGGAGGCCATTCGTGGACTTCTGGGGCTCTTTTGGTTTTCTGCAGCTTGCCGCTCAGCGAGGGCTCTCTGTGCAAAAGACAAAAAAATAATATATAGGTTTTTACATATGCATTACGGGAAATGTCTGAAGAATGTTTCTGCCCCTAAAATCCTCCTGATCTGGGTGTTCACACATGCAGCTCACACAGGAGATTATACGTGTCAGACAGGGGGGGTTGGGGGGCCTCCTGAAGCAAGACATGATGTAAAAGTGACATGCTGAAGTGGCAGACAACATGGCAATTTAAATTAATGCTATGTGCAGTTCAACAGAATCACAAGATAAACAGGGTGCAGGATAACCTAGTGGTTACACTGCAAGCCTCATGTACAGAGGCTAAAGTGCTCATGACAGTGGCACTCTCTCATCCCAACATTTATTCTCTCTCCTCCAATAAAGGCACCCAAAAATATCTTAAAACGAACAAAGAAAAAGCAAAAGAGGGGAGAAGAACATGCTTGCAGGGGAAAACATAATGCAGCCGTTTAATCTCGTGCACAGAGATCGCATTGATTGCGTGCATACAGTCTATGGTCATGCACCGATCGCAGGGAATAAAGGTCACCCCTCCTATTCGCTTGAGGTGAAATCTCCTGATTAAATCGTGCTGCGTTCTCCGGTCAGCTCACTTGAACTTTCAGCATAATAACTCTCGGGGGCTCTCATAAAGTCAGTGTGTTTTGATCACACATGCAGCTCAGCTGAAAGTGTGATCAAGACTTCTGTGAGTCAATATAATGCTATCAGTTAAATGGTTTTTAGTAGCGCTTCTGAAATTAACTATTTTGTTTGATCAATTATTGATTTATGGTTAATTAAAGCTTAATTTTAACATTTTATAATGTGTTTTTATTTCATGTTTTTATATTAGCTTTGGAAAATAAAGATATCACTCTAAAACAATTTAATTATAAAACCTGAATTAAATCTGAATTTATTTCTATGAAACATATAAATGCTTGATCATTAGATCAGTACTTTTTGAATGTCAGTTTGTTAAAGATGCTTGGAAACAACTTCTGAATGTGAACTATAAATGAATGAATGAATCTGAATGTTGAGCTCATTCTTAGCTGTTCAATTATTAAAAAAGGCTTTCTGACAACAATAACAAGACGCTGAAGTCTGCAAGGCTGCAACACAGAACCCACACAGTGATTCTGTTTGGCCTTGTTGAAATGCAAGCTGTGCTCATTAGACACTGCACAAGCTTTCTAAAAACAAAAACTCCAGCAAAGTAGAATATCTAGAAAATAATGAGGTAATCATCAGACAAAGTAAGTGTTTATCTGCAGCCAGTGAAGTTGTTTAGTCAAACAGTTGTGTTGAATAATTTGGGCTGAGAGAGAGTCATGGAGGATGAGATGCAAACAGCTCTGACTATCACAATGCAGACGTTACAGCTTGAGTGAATCAATCTTTCCCGCTCACCTCAAACTTGCCCATGAACTCCCCAAAGATCCCAAAGAAAGCCTCCGTGTTGGTGGAGTTTCCGTCTTCTCCGAAGAAAGAGGCAGTTTTGCTGAATTCTTCCATCGCTCTCTGTTGCAGGGACTCCAGAGACTGCACCGCTGGATGACTGTTCTCCAGAAAGTTCTACGCATACTGGAGTCAAGGGAAACAAGATTTACATCATATCGACTACAATTTCATTGTTTCTTATTCTTTTGTGCAGGATACACTCATGACGGCAGCGAAGCGGTCCTCAGCTGTCGTGGGCATTTTCTGACAGGCTGAGCGAATATCCTGAAGAGTTGTTTGAAGGTCGTTCAGATCGGATGTGATAGTCCTCTGGTTGACTGTACAAAGACAAAAACATGACAATAAATATGAATCTTGATTATGTTCATTCTTAGCTATTCAAATGGTATGAAACAGAGGTCGAAGGAAAGTGTATTTACCTTTGGCTGCAAGAGGAACCATGGTTAAATCTTTGGAGAAATCCAACACTTCAGGAAAGTGTTGACATAACGACTTGACCAGAATATGTAGAAACGTTGACTTCCCATCCACTGTCTTAGTTGTGCTCAACTGCAGAAGACACAATAAGTCAAGAAGGAACAAAGACATCTTGTTATGGATATCTGTGAGACTTACCTCTGTGAGGAAGTTGATCTTGAAGCCTGTG
Source organism: Labrus bergylta (assembly GCF_963930695.1). NCBI lineage: Eukaryota > Metazoa > Chordata > Actinopteri > Labriformes > Labridae > Labrus > Labrus bergylta. Next base: position 20,727,548 of record NC_089210.1, on the reverse strand, counting down.
GTCTTGTTGGTTTTAGGCTGGCTGTTGTTCAGGTAGTTCCCCATCGCCAACACAAACTAAGGAAAGACGTAACGCAGCATTCAAATGAAGTCATGCTGTGCGTCTTACTCATGGACTGTTTAAAAGATGATTGGGATCAAATGGCCTAGCGGTTATGTTGTGTGCCCCATGTACGGAGACTTATAGTCCTCGTCGCAGCAGCCGAGGGATCAAATACGACCTCAACCCTTTCCTGCATGTCATCCTCCACTCGCTCCTCCCAACATTACATATCTCTCTTCAGCTGTCCTAGCCAACACAAAATGAACATTATACTGTATTAAAGAATATCTGACACTAGAAATTAAAAAAATTAGCTCATTTTGAAAACGTGTCCTTAGGAAATATGTCTATACAATCTCACTTCTTTGGCACTCAGTGGAGTCGCACCCTGCTGGCCATTTGAAAGATTACAGGTTTTTTGTCACTTCCTGACTGTCTTCACTTACAGACGCAGATGCTACATCCACTTCTTTTTCAATTTAAGGTCCAATTTAAATCCAAGGAGAACTTTACCAACTCTTTGATTGATTTTACAGATTGTCATACAAAAAACACTATCAACCAGGTGAAACTGTTTTTTTGTCCAATAAGTCAAATCTAAATCACAAAGAATTGTGAAAGCCTCATCCTCATAGCATGTATATATTTGTTTGTATGTGCTTGTGCTTTACAAAAGGCTACCTCGAGTATCTTAGCCAGCTTCTTGCTTGACTTTAGCTCCAGTGAAGCCTTGTAGAGACAGTCGTACGCTCCCCTCAACTCCTCCGTCTTCTCCTGCAAGGAACACTTGAAGAGGAGGCTCTCTAGGCGGGTCTTGTACTCGGGCACTGACAACATCTGATGTAGAACACACACAAGACGCAAAAAGAACTTGGTAAACACAAAAAAAACAAAAAGACACAGCAGGTATTCCACAGTTTACTGGCTGACTGTACCTGCAACACAAACTGGTCGGGCTCGCTGAGTTTGCTCGGGTTCTGTCTGTACTCTTCATACTTTTTGACCTCCTCTGCATCTGGGGCATACAGCAGCAGCTGCTTGATGTGGGCCGGCTCAAGCCTATCAGTGGCCATGTTCATCAGCACCTGACGCAGCTCCCCTGGAGAGAGCTTCAGGTGGGCTATCAGGATGGCTAAAGGTTAAAAGAAAATAAATAATGCATTCATAATCATAAACCAGCGATTCCTCTGGGATGAGAGGAAAAAAGTATCAACATAGTCACATAGTCACTTACAGGCATTGTAGGCCTTCTTATGGGACAGAATTTCAACGACATCTTTCTTCTTGAAGGTTTCTAGCGGGGGCAGCTCCAGAGTAGGCACTTAAAACGAGTGTTAATGAAATTCCAGGATGCAGGTACATAGTAGACAGCACAGAAGAGAAAATGATGAGGATGTTGTTCAATTTAACGTACATTTTATTTATGAGGAATAAAATGTGAATAAATCTTGTGTTATGTTGTTTCATGTTACTGATTGTTGTTTATTTTAAACACCGCTTAATCAAAGGTCCAACTAGGGACCAGAATTGGAAATAAGTGAAAGCTATAAACTGTCTGTATGTTAAAATGCATCATTCCTATTCAATAAAAACAAATTCAATTTAATTTAGTTCAGTTTAAATCTATTTATTTATCCCTTTATGACAAGACAACGGAATTCCATAAATTGGGAAACATATTTTTTCCTCTAGAAATAGCAGAACTTGAATATGGGGGAGTATTTTGGTTTAGCTATTGTTTTGGTACATCTGGCTGACTCTGAATTCTCATTGTGACTCTAATAACTTTAAATAGTCACACTCCAGGAATAAGGAGATCAAAGAACCTGGTTGATAAAATGCACAAACATACTGATACAAGGTTCATCCTGTCAAATCATTTAAAATTAAAATACTTGATATACTGTGTATATGAGAGAGGCTTACTGAGAGTTTTAATGTAATGATGTAATGAAACACTGCAGACAGCCACTTATACTAACTTGAGCTCTTCTGTGTCCCAAAGTGCAGCTCCAAATCCAGATACTTCACCATGTCATGCAGTTTATCATACTCAGAATTTGCTCCCAGCTAAGAAAGACAAATTGTGAATATTAATTTGAATTTCACGTGTCTGATTTTTTCAAATTCTATGTTCATACCATACAAAAAACATTTAAAGCTCACCTGTCCCCAGATGGTCCCCTCTGAATTTTCCACTTGCTCCCAGCGCAACCTCTTCACACTCATATGGTTGGAGTCCATCCTAGAGAGCGATGGCCTGGGTAACGGTGGAGGGGAGCAGGGTGGGGGCAGGGGTGGAGGTGGTGGTGGTGGCTCCAGGTGCTCTGTTGGGTCGGATAGAGAGTGGGGGAGGGACTGGGGTTGGCCGTGAGAATGCTTGTGTTGGGACTGAGTTTGTGACTGGTGTGCAGACTGCAGCAGGTGATGTGAGGGCTGGGACTGCGGACGGGTGGCCTGGGTGGAGGTCTGGACTTGATGTTGGGATTGGTGGTGCTGTGGCAGAGGCTGGAAAGAGGAGAGGGTGGGTTGGTGTGGCTGGAGGGGTTGAAAGGTGGAGAGAAGGGGCTGAGGTCTGTTGGGCTGCTGGGGAGGGTGGATAACATGAATCTGATGTTGGTAGTCCTGCGGAAGAGGCTGTGGGGTCATATGGTGGATGTGGTGGATTTGAGGCGAGCTGGAGTGGTGGTGGGTCTGCTGGATGGAGTGGGGTCTTTGAGGAGAGGGCTTTGTGGGCTGGGGGTGATGGGTTTGGTGGATCTGCTGCTCTTGGTGTCTCCCTTGCTGTATCTGTTGTTGACCTTTAAGACTTCTTCGACTCTGATGGGAGTGGCCGTCCCGGTTTAGCTGAACTGGGAGGGAGGCCGGTTCAGGTGAGGCTTGATGCAGAAGCTCTGTGGAGGAGTGATGGGCCTTGTGTTGATGTATCTGATGGGTTTGATGGAGCAGCTCCGTGGAGGCGTAGTGGGCCTGAGGTTTATGCATTTGATGGAGCAGCTCCGTGGAAGAATGGTGTGGTTGTCCTCGATGCATCTGGTGAGCTTGATGCAGGAGTTCAGTTGAGGAGTGGTGGGGCTGCATTTGCTGCATCAGATGCGCTTGCTGCAAGAGCTCGGTGGAGGAATGATGGGCCTTGGTTTTGTGCATTTGGTTGAGCATTTCTGACGACGAGTAGTGGGAATGAGCTTGTTGAATCTGCTGGATCATCTCAGCTGACGAGTGGTGGCCCTGGGTCTGTTGCAACTGATGGAGCACCTCAGCAGAGGAATGGTGGACTGGGACTTGGTGCATCTGGTGGAGCATCTCCTCAGAAGAATGGTGGGGCTGGGACCTCATACCCTGATGGCTTTGGTAGATGCCCTCAGCATACTGACCTTGTTGGCTGGGATGAGATGTCGGTTGTGGCGATGGCTGGTGAGGAGACGGGGCTGAACGGGATTGGCGTCGTTGGTGATGACTCTGGTGGGCTTGCTGCTGCTGTGCTTGGCGCATCATCAACAGAGGATGGCTGGGATGGTGGTGGTTGGAGTCCGGGGAAGGGAGCGGGGGTAAGGATTGGTGGAGTTGTTGGAGAGGCGATGGCGAGTGCGCCTTCTGCTGCGTTGGCTGGGTAGGCATCGAATGGTGGCTCTGGTAGATCTGCTGCATCTGCTGCTCTTGATATGCCTGTTGCTCCTCGTAGGCCTGACGCTCCTCATAAGCTTTTCGCTCTTCGTAGGCTTTTTGCTCCTGGTAGGCCTGAAGCTCCTCGAGTGCTTTTTGCTCCTTGTAGGCTTGACGCTGTTCAAATGCTTTTTGTTCCTGGTAGGCTTGGCGCTGTTCATATGCTTGTCTCTTTTGAAAGGCTTGTTGCTCCTGGTACATTTGTTGTTCCTCGAAAGCTTTTTGCTCCTCATATGCCTTCTGCTCTTCATATGCCTGCCTTTCTTTGAAAAGTTTCGCCTGCTGTTCGTGGAAAGCCTGCTGCTCTTGGAATAGTTGTTGTTCTTCAAAGGCTTTCTGCTCCTCATACGCCTGCCTCTCCTTAAATGCTTGTTGCTCCTCATAGGCGTGTCTATCTTGGTAAGCCTGCTGTTCTTGGAAGGCTTTCAGCTCCTGTATGGTAGCGTGGACTTGAAGATCGTCTCTTGCGGGCAACACCTTATGTAAGGAGTGGCGTTTAGGTGGTGGATTACTCCGGGGAGGAGGTGGAGGAGGGGGGCCAGATTTCCGACGAACTGGCACATATGCTCTCGGGGAATGCTCAGGGGTGTAGCTAGGGTTTATCTGCTGCTGCTGCTGCTGCTGCTGCTGCTGTTGTTGCTGTTGCTGTTGCTGTTGCTGTTGCTGTTGCTGTTGCTGTTGCTGTTGCTGCTGTTGCTGTGACTGTGACGGTGCTGGAGGGGGGGGAGGCGGATCATTGAACTGCACAGGTGGGGGTGGTGGAGGGGTCATTGGGGGCGGAGGGATATGGTCGGAGGAAGACGAGTAGGTGAGGGAGGAGGCATTCTCTTCTCCGCTGCTGCTTTGAACGTCACTCGGGCTGCTGAGCTCTGGGGCCACAAATCCTCCATTTTCCTCTTCGTCCACCACCAAGTCCTCTTCATTATCATCATCCTCCTCATCTGGGAAGTCCATCTGCACAATATCCTGGCATTAACACCAAAGATTTAAATTAAGCCACCATTTAGAGTCTTATAAAGATGAATTTAATAACTTTTGGGATATATGCCCATTTTTTTCCCTACACCAAAAGAATTGTCTGTAATTATATCAAGCTACTTGAAGCATAATCTATACTGTTCTAGGATGTTTATAAGTAAAAGAAAGCATGCACAAGAGAAAGAATAATGATTCATAGAGTTGCATGAAAAAATGGCAGAGACACCAGCACCAGCCATTTCAAATTGTCCTCTAGTACTTATTACGTCTGACTACAAATACATCAATTAATATGTCAGGAATAGTTATTCATATTTTATCATTGTGGTAAAAAAGGTATTTTTTGCAACACGAATTGCTGGTGTAGTCCTGCTTTGACTCTACCTCCTCATAATCATTCTCAGGGGTCAGGAAGTCATCAACGATAGACACCCTCTGTCCCAGCTGCTCGCTCAGCGCATCCAGAAAGCGATCTGTGTCTTCTGAGCGTGGTGGTTTGGAGAAGGTGTAGCGGCGCTTGCTGCTGCGATGGGTAGGGGGACTAGACGGGTAGTCAGGGGGCTCTGGAGGAGATGGGGGAGGGCTGTCCAGGCTGATGTAAGGGTTCGAATCGCCACTGGTCTGACTTGTCAGACCTGACGAGTAGAACTGGGCTGCAGGGGGGCTTGGGAGGGGCTCCGGCCAGGATGTAGGCAGTGGTGGGCCCTTTCTGCTACCTGAGAAAAGGAAGACATACAGTATACAGTTTTATATTGACAGCCTTATCCCTGTAGCACCATGTGTACAAAAACACAAAGGATATCAATGTCTCTAAAAAGTTGATTAATTAAATTAAAGGTAGTCAGGACTTTTATCATGCACACATATCTATCCACCAAGAAAGAAATCCTTTGCCTGTCATCAACCATGAAATGTTGCTTTTGGCTCCAACAAAAACTTCAATAAACCTGGAAATATTTGCACACTTTCTACAAGCTGTAGGAAATTCCCACAATCACTCACCAGCTAATTCAATCCCAGACAAGAGTGGCAAGACTGAACTACATTTCTCAAATAAAAAAAAAATCATGACTGTGTATGACTTCAAAGCGTTGTGAAAGGTTCAGATTTGAGAAAAAAAGGTTTCAGCATAAGAGGTCCCTAAGATTACTAAGAATTGCAGAAAACACATATTCCTAAACGGAGTGTTTTCTAGTTCCACTTCCACCATCACCATATCCTCCTTCTGTGCTTCAATGTTTCTGGTCTATTTTAGGCTACCTTTAATCTAACATGCAAGTAGTATTAGAGGTACATTTCAAAATAAGGGCTCACTATTATTTACTATTTTATGATGTTTTTATCCCAATAGGTTTATTTATAACTTTCATATTATTTTATGATATACTGTATGTTTTACCTTTTTACTCTCTAAAGCACTTTGGTTGACCTCATGTGTTTTAAATATGCTTTATAAAAGAAAGTTGACTTCACATCTATATGCCAGCAGACCCCTAATAGGTCTACTTTTTTTTCAAAATAAACTTCAACATTCATAAGAGCAAGGCTGAATAGAAGGTTATTTTTGAGACTCTGTGTTGCTGTATATTTCAGTAAAAACACGATTTAAAGACAGAAAAAGACGGTTCAAGGATCGGTTCAATTCAAGGATATTCAGTTGAGGAAGAAATGGGTCTGCTACCTTGGGATTTATAATTTTGCACTGCAGTACTTTTGAAACATGTTACTCTCCCTCTCTTCCATCATTCCACATGCATGCACAGACACGCACACAAACAAACACACACTCACATACACAATTAATAAGCTGAGTAGTTATCTTATACACCTATTACTTTAAGTAAATGTATACTATCAGCTACCTGTGTTAGCATGTATTGAAGGGGAGGATGTGCGCGAGAGGGGCTCCAGATCCAGCAAACTCTCTGGTGCAGGAGGAGGACGACTCTTCAGAGACTTGGACCTCTTGGATGAATACATGTTTTCCAGTTCAGCGTAAACTGCTGACAGCTTGTATGATGGGAATGCAGAAAGAAATCAGAATGAGACCTCTCGCTCTTATAATGATGAAGCCTACTTTTATATGAATGCATCTTTTCTCATGAGGATGGGCCTCGGTACGTACATTGGTGAGGTTGTTGGGAGTTTCCGGAAGGGAAGTACCATCGCCAGACTGTCTCTCTCCTGGTGCCAACCTCATCCCTACCTCCAGCACGGGCTCTGAACGAAGGCCTGTGATGATATACCCATTAGCATGGCTGATACACAACAAAAGATCTTTTTTTCCAGTGGACTAAAAGTTAAAGCACTGGGTCATATATGGTCACTGTATAGGTCCATTTTGAAAGATCTTTTCTTGGGTTTATTTGGGAAAATTATATACTAAAGTTAGCAGAGTTTAAGATTTCTGAGGGCCAGGTATTCACCATTTTCATATGGCCATCTTCCTCTGATGTGCAACCAGGGTGGAAAGCTCAAATGAAGCTAAAAATCTGGAGGGAAATTGGGCAATATTTCAAGTAAAAAAAAAAAAAAATCATATTTGGGAACTGATTAGCTACTGGCTAACATTAGCATTCAATCGCTTCCTAGCAAACAAAACCATTTGATAGCGTGACACAACACATTAGGAAATGCCGGTTAAATGCTGCAGCATTAGCAGGTTAGCTTGCTAACTAGGTAGGCAATGCTAACATGTAGGCCTGCCCAAGCGCGAGGTGTATAATCCCCACTAACACAACCATGAGCAAGAAATTAGGCCTTCCTTCTCGTGTCATATAACACTATCAAATAGAAATGTTGAGGTTAAATTGGTTGTATGCTAATGTTAGAGTACTCTTGTCTTTTTAGGGTTTAATGTCTTCGGTTAGAAAACAAGTTATCGAATATGTTGTTTCATGTTGAAATGTGGCTCAATGTCACTCCAGATTGATTGGAAAGCAGTGAAATCGTAATATTTATTCAGATTGTCTATGTTTAAACCTAAAAGACTGAAGGACAACTCGTTAAAGCAGTAGAGTAGTGTGTAGCAGTGTAGGCCTGAACGCGGTAGGGGCAAATGGCCACTGTGTAAATACCAGTAGTGGGCAGGGTCTGATATTAGCTTTGAAACCAAGCCAGTGAATATCAGCTACATGTGAATATGTTAAACCATTAAGTTTATTAAAACTGGTAGAAAAAGGAGATATAAAAAACTCTTTGTACTATTTAATCCGATGGTGTTCATGATCACAATGAGAGTAATGCAAATTCTTCAGAAATAATATTAATGACGTGATAATGATCAAAGGTGTCATGGCGGTCCTTTTGTTACTGTTTCTACTGATGATGATGATTTTAATGAAGGTCTGTACCCAGGCCCAAGTGTGTTCCAATGACCAGGTCATCAGAGCTACGGCCCCTCACACTGCTCCTGTACGTGGTCCCTGTCACCCTCATGGAGCTGCTACGTCGATGGGGCTCGGGGGCCACCTCAGGCTCTGGAGGAGGGGGAGGAGGAGGTGGTGGTGGTGGTACTGGAACACACACACACACATTGGCAATGCAAAGGTGCATATGAAGGGCGGCAACACCCTGTTTAATTTAGATCCCCATGACAGCTTTCATCTAATACACAAACCACTTTGCACCCACACACGAGCACCTCAGAAGACACATGCACCAAAATGATAAAAAATAAATAAATTAAAAAAAAGACAAAGGACAAACGCATGCACACACCTGGCGCTTTAAATCCAAGGAAGCGTGAGATCTTGCTCTGGCAGTGTTCCTGCTCCTCATACGTCAGCAGCTGGTAAACAAACTGCCAGATCACCTGTTTGGCTGGAGTGTCAAGCACCGGGAACACATCCACGATGAGAGTGTCCACATTCCTGTGGCCACAGAAACACAGGTGAGGTGAGGTGACAGACATCGCCCGGCTGTCCAAAAAGAGGGTCAGAGTTGTGTTCGGGAAACTTCATACCAAATGGTTCTATCATTTAATTTCACACAACACATGAAACTTATTCTTGAGCCTTTAAAACTTGAAAACATTGTGTCGTATTTTCATTGGCTCTGAGGGGAACCAAAGATAAACCCTGACCATGTCATCAAGGTTATCACTGTTTAAGCTTTAGTCTATAATTGTTGAACAAAAAGTGATGTGACTACGTCCAGGGAGGGACTTATCAAATGATGCTAAAAAAAATTAGATTTTTATTATTTAGGCTGAGTTTTAGAATTGACACATTACTCTTTTTTGTTTCTTTGGTCTGTCTCGTGTAAGTCCCCAAACTACAAACTGAATCACTGAAGTTATTCTTTTGTTTTGATCTGAAATGTAGAAATATGTTTCACTGGCTCATGCCTAAAACTTTTATTTTATATTCCCAAACAGACAATTTTGTTCTCTGATTCATGACCTACATTGAATTCCCTCATCTTAATATATTTAAATTACAAAAATGTGCTCTTCACATTACATTACAACGTTTATGGGAAATTTGCTACTAATCCTAGAAAACCTAGAAAAAGGAGGTAGTTATACACACATCATGTAGGTGGTGTGTGTATAACTATGTCTTTTGTGGGTCTAGAACCACATCATTTCACATCCATCCTCTGACTCCCTCTATCTCTTTTCATGGCCCAAACTTTCCCCGACTCTTCCCTCACCTGTGCTGGAAGAAGTTCTCCAGAGCCTTGCAGATGGTGTACCTCTCCTGGATGGTCAGCAGGTGCTGCAGCTGCTGTCCGAAGGTGCGGCCCTGAACACGGATGCTCGGGGGCAGGATCTCTGCCACCCACTGCAGGGAGCTGAGCACAGGGGAGCGGGCGCATTCTGTGGGAACGCCACCCCCCGCGAGGTCCTGCTCTGACATGGTGAAAGAGGGCGGACCATCCTCCACCACCAGAGTGGGCATGGCACCACTGCCCTGGAGCATGGACACCACCTTCTCATGAGAGGAGGTCCTGCAGGGACACACACGGAGACACAAACACACACTGCCTTTGTCTTTTTTCTGAAGAACATTTATATTGATTATGTTGTAATTAATAGTTTTACCTAACTGGTATGTAAATAATGAACAACTCATGAAAAGCTTCTTTTACTTGGCAGAGAATGTAATATAATATCTCTTAAATATTCCCTGGGGAGCTTCCTTGTCATTGCTTATCTTTTAACTTCAGCCATTTTCAAATGGCTTGATCAAGGTCTTAAACCGTAAAGTTGCCAACTAATGTTTTCTTCTAATTTAAATATTGTGTATTCGTTTGCTTGCAGTTGTTGAGGAAGCTATTTTTTTTGGTCATATTTATGTGAGATTGGGGCGCCCGTAGCCAAGTGGCTAGTGTGTGCGCCCCTTGTACGAAGGCGATGGTCCTCCAAGACGGCAGCCTGATTCAAATCAAACCTGTGGCTACTTTCCAGCATGTCATTCCCCACTCGTATTCTCCCTGATTTCAGACTATATCCACTGTCCAATCTCTAAATAAAGGCAAAAAAAGCCCCAAAAATAAACCAATGAGAAACTTGTTTTTATGTGAGATGAAGTTTCACTCCCTTTAATAACAACAACTAACCACCTAAAGCAAGGGCACCTTCTTTGTGTATTTATATTGACTTTAAATAAAAAAAGATTTCATGATGACCCTGAGTATATTAATAAACATAAACAAATGATGTGTTTTGTTAGTTTATATGGGTAAGAGCTCAACCTCATGTCCAGCCCATTGAGAAACAGGATGCGGTCTCCTGGTTTCAGACCGGCCTTGTCTGCTGGACTTCCTGCGGAACAGAAAACAGAAGAAGAGACGGAGACATTTCATTTGATTATTTTCTCATTTAAAGAGCCGAACATTAGAGACATACGATGCTCTGTAGAGATTTCATTAACTGTTTTCACTCTGAAAGTGTTGTGCTTAAACTACTCATACGTGACAACTGCTTAATCATTCACACACAGCCAGCATGTGCTTACATAACAACTACATAAACTTACACTCACAACCCCTTACTTTAACCTTTACCACGGAGCCAAAAATCTGCTTGTTTTCTAATTTGGAACACAACTTTTCTTCATTAAAGGCTGCATCGGACAAATACTCCCAATAATCTTTGTGCACAGACATGTTTAACTTACCGGGGATGACAGAGTCAATCCACACAGGAGCGTGTCCTCTGAGGGTGAAGCCAAAGCTCATGTTGCCCTTACATACTCTCACTGTCCTAAAGAGACAAATGTGAACTTTGATTAAATACAGGACTTGTTGAAAACCAGAGGCCTTAAAAAAAGAATAAGAAAATCAAATAAAAATACTCCCTATTCCTTAATGAATCCATGTGTTAAATGTGTTAATCTTTAAAAAATATACATTATACTTAATAGAGGGCTCACCACTGAAACACTGATGGACTTTATATATGTTATTGAGTGGTTATAAATTATGTATAAAGTTATTATGAGGATATTGAATTTTGTGTTGAATCTTCTTTCCTTACTTATCTTTTCCAGTATATTCCAGACAAATGTATTATTATTTTTTTTTACAAATAGCTTGTCCCGCCTTCTTTTAATTGCCCAATACACAGGTCACTGTTGTACTTAGCCAGATAAATTGAAAAGGGTCTTTTAATCTGCAGACTGTAAACGGCTTAGTCTGAGTTTTAGAAGCCCTGGTAGCAGGAACAGATTCAGTGTCGTTTCTGATGGCCTGGCTTGTTTTGTAACTCATGAGGAGGCTTCACTATTAAAGTGAGTGCTGCTCATAAACCGTTGAATATTCTTCACAGAGAGTTGAAGTCAGGTCAGGATCATTTCATTATGAACTGCAGCTCGTTGCACAGTTTAGTGGCTGTGATCTGTTCAAAAGGTTATCTGTAAAGAGGAAGGTAACAATGCGATGAGACTGTTGAATTCTCCTTCTCGTCCTGGAGAGAATCCTACTGCAAACTTCCTGCACATTTCTGTATTCAGCACTCTGCTTTAAATTCACATCCTGCATTAACAGCCCTGCTTAAATATGGACAGTGCATCCCAAGAGAGTCCTCGTAAGGCAGAGCCATCGAGGAGACAAGAAGTCTCTTGGGGCAAATTATCACAACCATTTGACGAGATGGTGACGGGACGTTTGTAATCATACGGGACGTTTGTTTCTTGGGTGTCTTTTAATTTGGTTCAGTATGATCATGATGGTTTTTTTTGGTATCTCAGCACAGAAGAATAACTGTTATCATTTCCTAAAGACATGACAGATGACAACATGACAACACATGAAAGGAGCAGAAGAGCAAGCATGACGGTTCTAAATAACTTTATGTTCTTCCCTTTGGCTTTCCCGCTGAAGGGCCTATTTATCCACTTAGCTCCTACTCATCTTGAGCTCACATAAATTCCACTGCCTACACAGGAAGATCTGTCACAGCACTTCTCAAAAAAATGTCTCCAGACGAAACGAGGGAGAAGATGTTATTTTAGGGAAAGGGTATTCTTTGAAAACTAAATCTGACACGCTGAGTGTACCTGATGGGAAATAAAAGTTAAGGACGAAGCGGTCAGGAGCTAAAATGACGGGATGAGAGCAGAAAATCCTGTGACACTGGCTTTTACTGCTTGCAGTTTAACACTATTACATTTAAAAAAGGCCATAAATTATAAATTACATGACTAACAGTAAAATGGGATTACAATTACAAAAAAACAACAACAAATGCAGCCAAAAAAAGTAAGAAAAGAAAAGTGATAAAAGAACAAAAGCGAAGTAAAAAGAAAGTCATGGGGCGCAGATGGCCTAGCGGTATGGTCGGGCCCCATGTAAGAAGGCAAAAGTCCTTTAAGCGGGAGGCCTGGGTTCAAATCCAACCTGTGGCACCTTTCCAACTCTCTTTCCAGATTTTCTACTCTAACCACTGTCCTATCAAATAAAAGCAAAATACCCAAAAAGACATCTTTAAAAAGATATAGATAGTGATAAATAGTTATAACAATCAGTGAGAAAATACAAAATGTAATGGAGACAAGACATAAATAAGAGAATAAGTTATTGATTGTGATTTTAAAATACTAATTTTTATCTGGAGAATGGCTGTATTTATTATTAAAGGGACAACACGTTTACATTCTGCAGGTTAACACTTCATACACACCTGCAGTTGGTGCTGTTGCCGCTGGAGTGCCCAGCTATGAGTGAGGTGGTCTTGCGCATGCCGCGTGCTGGTGGGGCCCCTCCTTCCTCTGCGTGGGTGCGTGGCACTGAACTGGCACGGGTGGAGACGAGGAGGCGCTCGGGGTGGTCCTCGCTCCTGCTGCGGCGGAGGTGGCTACGGCTAGGGTCGCTGAAGCTCCGCCCTTTGATCCTGCTCATCAGGCTCTGGGAAACCACCTCGTCAAAACGTTCCCGGTGCTTCTTGGGAATGAAGATCCTGGCAAACATTGTGGAATCAAGAGACAAATTTAAAACCGACAAGAGGACACTCAGGAGGGATGCAGAGGAGGAGAGAGAGAAATTAGGCACCCAGTTCCAATCCAGTAACTGAGAAGACCGAGCGTATTTCTCCACATCAGAGCTACACACAAAAGCTTTACTGAAAACCAAACAACAAAATCACATGAGCTCAAATCCAGACAAAATCCAAAATTCCTCTTTCTAATCTCTCAAAGCTTGCATAGTCCAAAGTATCCCTAAAAAAAACAGAGGGATTCTTGTTCTGTGTTTTGTTCCAGCTCCTGGTGCAGCTCCACTTAATTGGTTCAAAAATAGTTCTGTCCATGTCGTCTCATGGGAGGGCCGAGGCAGGTAGAAGGGATCCAGCGTAAGTTTGTGTGTGTGTGTATGTAATTGAGTGTGATCCAGGGAATGACAGAGGAAAAGAGGTGAGCGTTGTATGTGCGGTCCTGTCACATTCACAGCTGCAGGTACGAGTGTTCAGCATCAGTGACAGCTCACAGCTAATATGCGGGAAGAAAAAGGAGAAAGAGCCACCTCTGGGAGAAAATGCTCCACTCCCCCTTCTAGCTTTATCCCCCCCTCCCATAATCAACTACCAATGCCTTTTTCTCCTTAAAGGAGAAACCCTTCCTCCTAGATATCAGTTTGTGGTATTGCACGAGTTCCAGGGGTTGTTTAGTGAACAATGAGCACCCACTTTCCAGATCCGTTTTGAACATTTTGTGATAAAATAAGAAGATTGGAGGGAGAACATTTAGTGTCAACTACAAAATCAAATTCTGCATCAAATGTATAAAGAAAGTCTTGTATTAGAGAAGTAGTCTGAAGCTTATTGCAGAATTAACATCACAGCCTTTTCTGTGCAACATTTTTCTCCCTGCAACATCAACTTCAGCACACCGATATAAAGACAGCAGCACTTTTTTTAGTTTGCACTCAAAGCTGACATCGATCTTTTGATGTTTTAGATTCCTTGAGATGTCTACTGTAATTAAACTCTCCTGTAGACGTGCAGACTGCTGCATAGGGTTTATATTTGTCCAATTATCTGCAAGAAGAGAATTGCATAACATAGGAACAGAAATGACCCAGTAATAGAAGGAAACATGGCCAATAATTGTGTTTAAAGTGATTAATGGTGCCCTGTTCCATTGAATATATAGGCCATCTTCCATGCTTTTCTTTCTCTTTTATCTGTGTTTCTGCATCCAAAAGCAAACCACCAGCTCACACCCGTCTAAAAACCACTTCTTTCTTTTTTCTCTTTTGCATATCTTCCGCTCCATCCTGCCTGAAAAAACATAGCTTGCTCCATCCTCAACACAAGCCTCTCTCAATCTCTGTCTGCAACATAATTCTCCAGGGTGTTTCCACTGTGCAGAGCAGAAAAACACTGCTTTTGTTTTTCCAAGCGCACCAGCTTCGATGTGCATCCTTATACACAGCACAACTGCTTACTCAAACACTGCGGGTGAGGATAAGGCTTAGATGTGTGGCGTCACAGTCCCTTTGCAGGTACATTTGGGAACATTGTTAGGAAGCAACGCTTGGATGATTCTATGTCTGGTTGTTTCACAAAAAACTAAGAGTGAGCATTGGGTTTGAATTAAGAGCTGAGCTGCATCCATATCTATATTTGACTATCAAGTTAAGGGATGCTAACAGATACAGTACTATGCAAAAGTCTTAGGTTTGTGGTTTAAACAAATGTCTAGTTATTACTCAGTCTTTTTAATAAAACACATCTTCAAGAAATACAGGAAATGTGTACACAAAAAAAACCATGACAGGCAAAAGTCAGGTCGTAGTGTGACCTTTGTGTTCTTCAGTAATCCTCTGTTATGTTATACCAAGCTTCCTTCATCATTATTAGAGTTCTTCTTCAGATTCAGGCTGTCGTTTATTTCTTCCTCTGTCCTACTGATCCCACGCCGCCTCTATGATATTCGATCTGGACTCTGTGGAGGCCAGTCGATAACTCTCAGTGTCTTATCATCTGTTTTTCCTCTCCAAATATGATTTCACTGCTCTAACCGTGTACTTGGGATTGTTTTAATGCTGAAAAATAAATCAATTCACATTAAGGTGCGTTCCAGAAGGAATGTCATGTTGAATTACAATAACATTGCTATAACAACACATCTTATGGTGGCCTAAGACTTATGTATAATACTGCAATATTTCATCTGGGGATTTATGACCTAGATGGAAATCTGAACCCAAAAACTTTTTTTAAGCAAAAGCAAATACACCAAAACCCATGACAGGAACCACATGTCCAAGATACACATTGAGCCAACAAAGCCTGAGACCATTTGCAAAGCTAACCTGTGCATAGTAGTGTCAACAGCAAAGAGCAATCATTGAAATCTTTTGAAGTTGGTTCGGTTATTGAACTGGTTTGTAATCTAAATATCAGGCTGTAACAATGGCCTGTCACTTATGCTTTGTGTTCCAGGAGTCAAGAGGTTTGGTCCAGTTACAGCACAACACACTTGAATCTCATTACGGCAGTATATTGCACGTGTTATTGTACTGGACCAAACAGTATAAAGTCTGCAGCATTAGCAGTGTGCCTCCTGCTCGCCCCCCGGTGGCCCACTCCAATCACAGACACATTATGGGAATCCTGAGTTAACTGCTGATTCACAGCACACACAGCATGTTTTTGTTTGTTTGACACTTGATTATTGCTTCCTTCACTGGCAGCTTCTCGTAATATTTAAAAAATAAGATGTTTAACCGCTGTTTGACTGTTGGACCTTATTACCACCATGATGGAGATAATGATTTACAGCAAAACAGCAGATTTCTCTGAACTTGGAGGATCTCAGTCAAAGAGTGGTTGTGTCTTATTTTATTATAAAAAAATAGGCATTTTCATTTTTTAGGCATTTTCCTTAAGGTGCAGAGATTGTTGAAAATGTGTCCCTTCAGTCCAACCAATCAAGTAGAAAAATGTGCATGTGAGTTTGTTGAAAAAGGTAAAAAGGTGAATCTGTGTTAAACTGTTAGAACATCCCAGGCCACTAAGATTTGTCATCATCATCAGGACAAGGACTTCTATAGATAACATTTTAATCTGCCTAATATGAAAGCATCCTTATTAATGAAGGTGAAGGGAAAGAGTGTACTGTATGTAGGTGACAGTGATTAAGTGCAGGATCTCTTTATGCAGCCAAAAAGTCAACACTTCCCCCAAGGGCTGCAATGTGCTCATCTCTGAAGCCAGGCTGCTCTGAACAGCTATCTTGAGATGTTGTTTTGTACAGAAAGAGGAGCTATGATGACGATAGTTGGAGACTTAACATGACAACAGCATGAAGAAGAAAGAAATCCGTCTGAGCTCAGTCAACTTTGCTGACGGGGAGGCAGAGCGAGTGGCAGAGGAAGAAAGAGAAACAAGTCGGTTAAAGACAAACTGACAAGCTGTCAGAAGTGAAGAATTGACGTGAAGCAAAAGCCTAAAAAAGAAGTAAGTCAGATAGGTTGACAAAAGAAGTAACATATGACTACACTAAAACTGGAGAGAAAGTGGAGAACTGGAGCTCTTTCTAGGCCAGGGTCATGTAACTATTGGGAATGAAGCAGTTTAGTCTGCACTCACAGGCTATGTAGGCCACAGAACTTTCCCTCACAACTCTCATACATCACAGTGGCTGCTCATACAAACAGTAAAGTGGGAAAACTATACAGAATGGGGGCATTTATGACAGTCCCAAGGCATGGCCTTCAGGGATGCAACATGCATCGGTTGAATGTCATTATAGCCACATATCTGCCCTGTCGACAAACATTGCCCCGTCTGCAGATAATGTGGCATGCACCGATGTCAGTGTATTTTTTGTGTCCAAACCATTCAATGTTGGCATTTACAGTAGTTTACCTTTTATTTTATGGGGAAGAAGAAGTCACCTGTTGGACAAGCTCTAATTTGACTTTATGGTCAAAAATGAATGAAAACATAAGCAGTGTGGGAGTCTTATACAGTGACATGCTTGTACGACATGTTCCAGTGAGAGGAAGGACTGCTTACAACAGACTCAATACATCAAATGTCAGTAGCCATTTGAAAAACTGTTATGAAGAATTACGAAGATGTAATGAAAACAAACATGGGTATAGGAATCTGCAATCTGCTAAGTCCCCAATCAGTGCTTCTCTACAGGTTATTTATTTCATTCTAATAACTACAGCTTAATAATTATCATCCAAAATCTTCCTAATATGTTGAGGTCTTAATCAAAGAATTCTTCTCTTGGGGCGTTGATGGTCTAGCAGATAGGTCACACCCGATGGACATAGGCTGGAGTCCTCCAACCAGACAGCCTAGGTCTAAGTCTCCTTTCCCAAATGTCATTCCCAACTCTCTCATCCGATTTCCTACTCTATCCACTCTCGGATATAAATAAAGGCAAAAAGCCAAAAAGTAAATCTTAGGAGGAGAAGCAATGTTTCCCTTGTCAAATCTCGTCACCTGGTGTGAAGAAACTTCACAGCTTTCCTACACTGAAGTTGGATGTAGGCCTCAGGACGCCCTCAATTATAATGAGGGCGAAAGGAGTCTATTATTAGGTCTAAAGGAGGGGTGGATCAAGGACGCAGCTCACAGAGGGATGAATGACAATTGCAATCAGCTGGGAAACTCATCGCAAGAACAATTATTAACAGACCCACTTCTGATCAGTCAGTCTGACAGCTGGGACAGTTATGAATATGCAAACAGGAAGCAGAGCGTACGGGTACAAATCAGAGTGGAAATAAAAGCTTCAGCAGCCACAGCATGACAAGAAAGAACATCAGTAGAAGCAGTAAAATAATTAAAGTTTCCAAAGCTAGAATAAACTTTAGGGAGAGCAGAGTTTTTTTTGTTTGGCATGTTAACAAAAAATGTAAAAAAAAAAATAAAAAAAAACTTTGATACCAAACACAGAAAGCAGCCGCACAATAAATCAGCAACTTCAGATACAAGTCAGTAAACTAACACAACACACAGCGAACACTGCTGAGATGATGAAAGGAAAAGTTCCCTACCGAAAGTGTCTGGAAAGGCTCCTATCCCTTCCCATGGCTCTCTGGGACTTTGACGAGGTGTCTGAGCTCAGTTAAGAAATGCAAATGCCTCTCCTCTATCTTGGTGAGTCTCCATCTAGTTTGAACAAACAAACTCTCCCGCACAAAGGAAGAAAGGAAGAGAGGAAAAGTAAGAGGTCCTGGATCTCAAAAACGCTCGCTGGAGCCTCGGAAAGCAGCCAGGTGAAGAAAGAGAGCGCAGGGGAGAGAGGGAGGGAACACACCGTAAGAGTGGATGTGTATCATATCCCTCCAGACCTCCAGAAAAACTTCAGGCAGCATCATCAGCTGTTCTCCAACTTTATGTTTGGGGCAGCACCCGTCCTTTGAGCCCATATTTCGTCCCCGTCTTCCTCCACTGCAGCCAGGGTCAGGGTCACCCGCTAGAGTAGCCTTCTCAGTCAGAGTTGAGGGATAACCCTCGTCACAGAGCCATCCGTCAAGCGGAGGTAAGAGGCAGTGAGTGACAAATCTTCTCTTTCCTCAGTGGAGGGAGGAAGGAAGGAATGAGATGAACAGAGGAGTAAGAGAGGAGGGAGACAAGAAAGAGAGGAGAACAGAGGAGAGCCCCGGTGGATTTCTATAGGCAGGTCAGCACAATAGGGGTGTGTGTGTGTGTGTGTGTGTGTGTGTGTGTGCGCGCACACACAAGAACCAGTGCTGTGAATACGTGAGCATGCAAAACTTTGACAATCATGTCTGTGTTACAAGTATGGCAACACTGAAATCGATGTGTTCAAACATCTCCATCCCAAAACAGCAAAAAACACAAACACTCTGATATTCAACAGACAGCAGCACTGCCGTCTTAATCCCAGTTTGTGAATGCATCAGTCTAATTGAATTCACATCATTGAAGTATATAAACAGATACAGTCGAAAACAAAGGACTGCAGTTCACCATAATTACATTCAATTTGCATAACACCACAGAACTGCATGAACAAAAGAGCCAATAGGTGTTCCAAGTTTGTCTCTACTGACACGGCAGATACAAAATCTTTTGCATAACTTTCAAGTGTTCAAGCGCTCTCTGATCCCTGCATTTTACAGGGCCATTCAAGAATCGACGCTGGCAAGCGCTTGAGAAACCTAAAAGAGAATTTATTAAAAGAAATAGGCTGCTTAAAAATAGAACACATCCTGTGGGAGGGCGAGGCAAACCGGAGAAGGGACAGAGGCAGACTGAGCGGAGTGTGGCGCACAGCTGGTCAAGTTTTCACACACAGAAGATGTAAATTCATAAGATGTTAAGCAAACCTTTTGATTATCGGACGGAGGGTGGTCTGGTGGAAGAGTTTTCACAAGTGTGCGACTGAGTGACCGGCACAGAGAGTGACAGTGATTGAGAG
The DNA here is from genome assembly GCF_963930695.1 of Labrus bergylta. Classification (NCBI taxonomy): domain Eukaryota; kingdom Metazoa; phylum Chordata; class Actinopteri; order Labriformes; family Labridae; genus Labrus; species Labrus bergylta. The sequence goes on along the minus strand of NC_089210.1, from coordinate 20,708,010 downwards.
AGAGGTAGAGACAGAAAAAAGGAGGAGACAGCAAGAGGATAAAAGAGATTGATTCAGCGTCAGTGGCAGACACATTCATTCTCCACAATTTACAAGACAACACGGGCATCCAGCTCATGACTTGTATTCTCAAATATCAAGTGGGCACCCTCGCCTACCCAACCCCATCCAAATCTACAAATGTTAGCAAAACACGACAATGCCCTCCGTATAGATGCCCGCTATGACAAACAGAACATGATGAAATCTTCTCTAAAGTGCACTTCGAGTGGAGGAAACATTATGGAGTGGAGAGAATGTGATTACGTGTGGTTTGTTGTGCACTTTCAGTGAAGTAAACATGATAATGTGTTTCCTAAAGGCTGATGTTACAAGCTTTAAATTGTAACATTAGGCAGTGGTTATTTTGAAAGGGAATATGTGAGGAGCAGCCACTCAGCATCTTTATCAAACTATTCTGTATGTTTCACTAATAACTGAGCGCATGCCTTTGCTGATCTTTAGATATTCCATTTCAAAATAGCATACAAGGCTAACCGTAGCCTACATTTTCAACTTTATTTTATAATAATATGACTTTTGTTCTTGTAATTTTCCAACTATATTCTGGTAATGTAACAAATCTAGTAAATATGTCAGCATGAAGAGAGACAGTGTGTGGAAGCCTTTCTCATTGCCTTTGAGTACAAACAAAAGGAAATGCGCCATATTGAAATGGGCAGAATAACTTTAGGTAAGTCCCGCCTCTGACAAGATAAATAGCCAATCTTAGTTTAGGATATTGGGGCAACCAATCATAATTCAAAGGGGGGGCAGCATGTCACCCCTTGCCAGTCCTCTGGACTGTCCCAGGAAACAGGAGCCGCTGAGGCGTTAAGGAAGCGATGAGGGATAAACACAAACTACATTCATCTTCAGGGGAGTAAACATTCAATCAGGCTGCTATCAAGATCTTTTTCAGTATAATCATTTATCTTTGATCTTGTTGAGACTGCATCTGGAATTATCATGAACGTCTGGGGCGCCGGTAGCGTAGTGGGAAGTGCGCACGCTCCTTGTACGGAGGCTATAGCCGCCTGGGTTTGAATCTGACCTGTGGCACCTTTCCCACATGTCATTCCCCAATTTCTCTCTCTCTCCCTGATTTCCAACACTATCCACACACCAATAAAGGCACAAAAAGACCAAAATAAATCTTTACAAGGAATAATCATGAATTTCTGTACAACTTTGACTTGTGTTAGTTTGTGACCAACTGCGGGAGGGGAAAAAAGCAACCTATAAACAGTTTATGTATATGTAAATGAGGTTTATATAAATACCATTTGCAGCGCACTTAACCAAGAAAAGAGAACCTCCATATAACACTTTTGCCCAGATGCCGGAGACAAATCGTTTAGCAGCAGCAGTTGACACAAACAGCACCCTGAGGCATGGCTGGTGGACAACCCGGAGGCAAAACTCCCAGAGGCTCCTACGACAGAAACATGATCACCACATATTGCGCCAAAACATCGAGAGCTCTTCCAAAGCTGGCCCCTTTTCAGAGAGGCACACCCAACGATACCCTATCAGACCTGCAGCCTAATGAGCGTAAAGGTAACAGCACAAACTGATAATGACAAAAACACTCCGACACAAACGCTGATGCACAAAGAAAAAGGGAAGACAAGTCGTTGCATTTTGAAGCCACTTAGGTTCACACTTTCTATGAATAATCGGGGACTGGATTTATTTAAAAAGATGCTCTAACTGGGAGAGTTGAAAGACTTTTTTCTCCGCCTAAAGGTGAGGAAAACAGCGTGAACAGTTCTCAGTCCTCTAATGATAAAAATGATGCATAATTAATGAAACTGTGTGCATAAAATACACAACAAAGCAGTTTAGCAGGCAGCTTTGTTTGGGACAAATTGTGCCAATACACCTTTGAAACAGACAGCCATGTAACGGAAAAACAGAAAAAGCTAAACAACAGCTTTGTTTCCTCAATGGAAGGACTGCTACTAAAATATGATTCCCTGGAAAGATTCAAATTGATCGCTACGAAGCTGAAATTATAATCACTTTAACTGTGCCATTATAGATGGCCATGTTTGGCAGACCTTCATGGTCAGTTCCTCACTCCATGCTACAAAGTCAACACAAGTTAAAATAGTTTTTCAGTACTCACCTGAGGCAGCAGGTCATAATTAGCTCCAGCATTGAATTTCAAAGCAAGGACTATGTGCACGCGGTGGAAGCATCTGCATGTTGTTCTGTTTTCGTGTGTGTGCATGGCTCCACCACCAACAGCTAACTGGGCTGTAGCGGCTTAGCGCTGTATGCAGAGGAGGGAATAAACAGCATCCAGTGAAAATGTGGTGCGTGTATCAAAGAGTGAATCTCAGCTGACGGGGAGAAAGAGAAAAGAAAATCAAGGCAGAGAGAGCAAGTGAGAGGAGAGATAAAAGGAGAGGAAGTGACAGAATATATCGCCAAGTGTGTGTGCAGAGAGACTGGGTTTTGGTTTTCCTGATCAGTGCTGAGGAGGGAGAAATGCAATATTCAGCTGAGAACCTCCAATAATACCCCTGTGTGGTGGTGTGCTGCACCTGAAACAGAGCACAGTGACTCTCTGGCACCCCAGGGCCGCAGTCATTGTTCTGTTTCAGGTTAAAGATGATTTTAAGTGTTAATTACACTCACCCAACTTTTAACAGTTCCTCCTGAGGGGGGAAGTTTGTAAATGATTAACTTCATGGAGCAATGAACGAGTTTTTGCTCATAATTGTGCATCTTCTTTTAATTTCTAATCTTTTACATACTTTATCAATCCTTGAGAGAAATTCTGGTTTACACTCTGTAAACTCTCTCTCTAAGTTAAGTTGTGCAAAGACTGTGGCAGTTAATGCCATACGTGAATACTGCCGTTAGTCTTTTAACTTTTATCCCAAAATAAGCTTATTAGAATAAGTTATGGGAACATAATGATACGCCATTGTATTGAGATTTAATAAGTTTTTCTACGTTGTTTTGTTGTTTCTATTTGGAAAAGTTTGAAGGTCTTGCTTGGCCGTTATTGAGTTTTCCTTCCATAATCTATTTATTCTGCTAATTAATTGCGTTTTGAGATGTACTGATGTTGTATCACTACCTCTTAAAATGTAAACTAAGAAACACAGTAGCCCTTTTCAGACTGCCTTAACTAAGCTGAGCCGTCGTCACATCTTTGTACATTCATTTCATACTAATACTGCTACGGCGTTATATTAGTGACCCAGTCTTAGTAAGACTTGTGTAAATAGGTGTACTTCTCTCATCTTTTTTAATTTTCAAAATCCAAAACAAAAAAGTCATTGCTGGCGCACAGCACAGCAGGAGCTTCACATAGACAGTTAAACATGCACGGTACAGAGGGGGGGATCACTTTGTACTCCCATTACGCCTCTGCAATATTCATAATGAAGGCGAAACATCACAGGGTGTAAATATGGCAGCTTGAAACAGCCGTCTGAATAAAGCTCGTCTTTCACTAACCCAAGAAGTCTCTACAGTATTTGCCCATTAGACAGTGTTGTCCCTATATTTAAAATAAATCACAGTCTCTTTCCAAAAAAGCTTGAGGGACTTAAATGCATCTTTAAATTCTCAAACACATTTTTTTAGACTGCAGACGGCACTGCTGGCTAAAACATGAATGTACCGTACTGGATGCTCTCCAGGCAGTAATAGATACTGACAGCAGATGTAAAGCCCCTGCTGCAGCAGAACTGAGTTTCAGGGTGAAATCTCCCTCTGATTTAATTTGCAGAAATCTGCTTTAGTGCAGAAGAATGTTTGTACATGAGGAGAATTGTAAATCACACAAAGTCTAAACAAGAGGCACAAATGTACACAGACACGTTATGACGTACAATCTGATAGGCTACCTGACGCTGTCGATCAGCTGCTGATGCTCCTCTGTGATCAAGATGTCGGGCAGGGCCTCAGCCAGACTCTCGACATCCCTCTCAGCTGCGTATTGCTTCAGCACCTCAAACAGCTGTTCCTTCACATCTGGCTCCTCTCCGAGCACTTCCTCCACCTGACGGATAAACAAAGGCATGGGTTCATTTAGAAAACTGGAGATGAAAGAGCAAGCACATCCACTTACTTTAAGAAAACATGCATCACACCTACTTTCTTATTGAACTCCATGGCCTTGTGAGCACGACTCTCCCTGACACTGTCCCCGCTCTGTGACAACACCCTCATGCTGCTGCTCAGTCGCTTGGGCCGCCGAGCCATGCTGAGCACGCCCAGACGCAGAGGCCGACCCTGAGCCGCTTTGATCATGGCTGCCGCCGTTTCATGGTGCTTCACGGGGATGCCATTCACCTCCATGACGTAGTCCCGGACTTTGAGGCCGCTGCGACCAGCTGGACCGTTGGGCATGCAGTCCTCCACCATCAGAGGGCTGTCTCCAATGATGGTGAAGCCAAACCGGCCGTCAGGGCCAGGAGTGATGTCAATCTGAGGAGAGAAAACACGGTCGCCTCGTTGGTGTAGTTTTCACCACAGCAGTCTTCATTTAAGTTCTTGAATCCACAGCTTCTCTATTTGCTTTTTTCATTTGATTACTAATTTATTTGTTTTTGCTTTTTCCAGTGATAGCTTTTAATACCACATTTGCAGCGACTATATTTTGAATTTCCTCTTTTTATTCATGTTGTACGTGTCTTTGCTGCTTTTTATGAATGCAAAGTACCTACTGACGTTGATACTGAAAAACTTGTTGTAAAAATTACTGAATTCTCTCTGTTATTAGTCTAAAATTCTTGCTAATTTTTCTAAAATTAAAAAAAGATTATGATATATTTTTATGGATATTGCGGCACATTTTTGGATGCATGGAAACATTACCTAAAGCAAGCGTGGAGTAACTGGAGGTTTATCACCCGGTCCAAAACTAGATAGATTTCCAGGAAAAATGGCCGACTGTTAAGTGAATTTTTGTGGCTGCTGGTTGATCACCTCCTTTTTTGTATTTTTTCTAAGTATATTATGTCTAGGTTGGTAATGACAATAAGTCAAGCTGTTCTAGCCTGTTTATAAAACTGTCACCTGGGGTGGGGGGGTATTGTGTGTGTGTGTGTGTGATGGCTGACCTGTTCGAGCCGTGACACCACCCCGATGCTGGGTGGCACCGTCTTGAGGGTCTGAGCCAGAGCGATGAGTGCCGGTGTGCTGAGGTTGGTCACATCCTGGCCCTCGATGTCCACCACCTGGTCTCCGGGCTGCAGGCCAGCCAGGTAGGCACTACTGCCCTCCACCACGGATAGGATGTAGCTGGGCCCAGTGCCACCCAGTCGGAAGCCAAACGCCTCGGGCCAGTTCTGATTGGTGGCTGGAAGGCCGAGGTCTGGAGAAAGGACAGTATCAACTAGTCTCTGTTCATGTTGAAACATGTTCAAAGATCCTCATTAGAGTATATCCCAAACCATCCACTTAAATAAAAGATAATAAATAAAGCACAGCAGATATAAAACCCCTTTAAAATAAATCAAAACTTAAAACACTTCAGTCAGTAAACCACCTTAAAGATTCAGTTATAAAGAAAACACAAAAAGACACAGAAAGACAGAGACCACACCCCTCTCATCTTGATTTAAAAGCCAACAAATATAAAATTTGGTTTTAGGATGTGATTTAAAAGTTGTAAAGGTGGGGTAGATTTGTATGTTGGGAGGTAGCTCGTTTTATCATTTGGGGGCCCCTGTTGAAAAGGTACAGTCACTTCTGGTTTTTCAGCCTAGCTTTAGGGATGACAAGAAACAGCAGACAATCACCTCAAGGGGGTGTAGACGTGCAGAAAGTCAGATATGCACTGAGTTGCTAACCCTTTTTAAAATTTAAAAACAAGCAATAAGATCTTTAAATGAATCCTAAAAACAAACAAAGTTAAAGAGTATGGAGGCCAGGATTGTACTAATGTTTAGTAAGTGTTAAAAGACAAGTGCCATATTGGACTGTAAGTGACGCCTGAGTAGTACAAACAGGCGGAGATGAAGGTGTGAATCCCTCACACTGAATATTCTTTAAATGCTCGGTCTCAGTCAGAACGCTGTCTCTGATAGGCTTTTAATAGTTTTTAATAGTGCTGAAATGTTTCACTGCTTGTATGATATTTATGTCATGTGAGTGTATCATAATGTTTGTATCTAGTGCAAGCTGTTCAGACAAGCCAGCAGGTTGTGAGCTGTAAAAATGAAGGTCAAATGTTCTACTGGTTTAAATAGGGCATCTCAGCGGTGTAGCTGTAAGCAGCAGGTACACTGGTCTATTTAATGAAGCGACAGATAAAAAGACACTGAAGTCGTGCAACAAAGCATTTTTAGATTGGTAGTTTGGTCATCTGTAAATTGAGTGAGAGTAAAAGGAAGTGAAGCAGGTTATTTCTGACTGTCAGTATCTAGCCCACATGTTGAACTGATGGCCTTCCCCTGGTCACTGGCCTCATTCTCCTGCAGGAAGTGTCCCGGCAGGCTCACTTCATATCCTTTCATCTACAGCCAGGGATGTATGTGGGACATTATGGGGATCTTTCAGCTCACATTATGATGTTTTCTGTTGAAAGTGTCTCACAAAACATCCTCAAAACACATTTTATTGTGGACTACAAAAACTGAAGGAACCTCAAAACTTGTGCTTTCTGGTTCATTTGTTATACAAATTCTCACTCTGTACTTTCACCTTGCTGTTGCAATGATGCTTAAAACAAAAGGACTGAAGAAGAACCTTCACTGAATCTGCAAATAGGATAAAACATGTTTTACATCAGTACAAGGTTGCATTGCCACTCTCCGTGTCTTGCATGACTAAATAAGTCCAAAGAGGAAAATTAGAAAGAAACTCAAGAACTTGAGGTTGGGAAATACAACCGAGCACACTTACATAATAAAAATCATAAAGCTGCAAAGTACAAAAACAATTGCACACAGTCATCCATCAAATCTGCTGCAGCAAACTGCTCAGGTTTCTTTTTTTTTATACATGATCAGAGGCGCAGAAAGATGGAGACAGAGGGAGCTTAAGACAGAAGACTTAATTAGAGACAGGAAGCAGGAAGAGTAACAAAGACATGCAAAAGAAGTGAGAAAATACGGCTGTGCAAGACTCTGCAGAGCAGCGTAGAAATGTCAGATCTGCTTTGATGGGGGGGGGAGAAAAATCACATCTTACTGGAGCACAGGGTGATGTGTTCAAAGTGAAATGCGGCTGAGTGAATAAAACATTTCTTCAAATTCAAAGAGCCACAGAAGTTGTTGTCAGCTCGCTGAGAGGAAAAATCAAACTGCAGCTGATTATTGATCTCAAATAGATTGGGAAATCACTGACATGAGGCTGTGGATCACAATCTTTTCTCCTAACACAGAACACAAGCAACTCAAAATTTATGTCAAAACTTCTCTGTCCACTTTTTTGCAGCCTGCGACCAAGATATACAACCTCAGCTTTATATCTAGTCTTTATTCCACCTCCTGCAGATAAATAATTTCATGGACATCATGTAACAAAATTAGGATTCAGAGAAATACTTACAGAAATCTTTGGAGGCACTCCGGGTCCCAGACTTACTCTGGCGCAGGGAGAAGCGGCCCTTTCTGCTCAGGAAACGCCTCATCCTTGCCCGGCTTGCGGCAGGGCACGTTCCGGCCAGCCTCCCTTCGCCCCCGGCCTGGAGGTCGACGCAGCTGAAGGGTGCCCTCAGACACCCTCGAGCCGCTCCTCACCTGAGCTCACTGCCTCCAAAAGCCTCCACCCAGCTGGCCAAATCAAGTGTTCCTATAAGGTCACATCTGTAGGTTATCAGGTTCAATGCCTCCCTTTGTTCTCAATCAGAGAACCAGCAGTCTGCAGCTCAGGTGAGGGAGCCTGGCGGAGAGCAGAGAGGGTCTTGAAGTCAGGCTCTCCATCCTGGGTGAGGCAGACCAGCCTCAGCCTCAGTCCAAAGCCTAAAGCTGAGCGACAATCAGAAAACTGGGACACGCTCTTCTGAAATGGTTCTTTGCAAGAAAAGGTACAGCGAAGCCCCATTTTTCTATAAATACCTTACCCGCTCTCTCTCTCTCCCTCTCTCTCTCTCTCCCACCCTCGCTCTCTGTTGCTCATGTGGATGGGGCCCCCTCAGAGGGCTGAGGACTGACCCAGAAACTGTGCAGCGTACCAGCCAGGGACATTTCTCTGATTATAGCGGCTGTGTTAACCCGAGTACTGGAGCACCAGTTACAGCGATGTAGCCTGAAGATACGCTCAAGGTTACACACCAAATACAACACTAAAAGCATGGCAATGAAAGTACTAACACAAGTTAAGCAGAATGCCTCAAAGCACAATCCTCATGGTGCCTACATGTGCCCCAGAGGGAGGTGAAACAGTAAATGTGTGTTTTTACCTGGCAGGTGTGAGTGGGTTCACAGCAGGTGGTCGCCCATGAGGAGACGGTAGCTGACATTCATTCGACAGACACACACACATCTAAAAAAGAAGCAAAATAAGACTGCTTCACAGAATGATGAAAATAACAGCATATAAGACCTACAGACACAGGTCAAAAAATAGGCTTATATTTAGTTGCTCTAAGTTAAGGTCGGCAAAACTTGACCATGAACCAGAACAATAAAAAGATGAAACAGCTCACATCATGTCTTTCTGTGAACGTGAGAAAAAAAACACATTAATCCTAAATATACACGCTTTAAAAAAATTTGTTTGCAAGATAGAAACATGACGTCACTTCAGGGAGGACTCCAACAAATGTTACAGTCTTCACTGCTGTTTTGTGTCACCATCAACATCATTTTTGAAAACAAATGTAAACACAAAAAAATCACAAGTTTCTAATAAGTGCAATAAATTAGCAAATACTGACAGGACAAAAAAAAGAAGGGATGAAAAAAGATAGATATAGTCAAGTGTATAAGAAAATAGCATTTATTTGTTGCAAAGGCTACTTAAAGGAACTGAACACAATTTGATGTTTGGTGTAAAGATGTTTGACCAGCTCAGAGGAGCAGCTGGGTACCAAAACGCTCTCCCTGACTGGTAAAAAAAACAAAAAAAAACTCTGCAAGCACACGCGCAATCAGCCGATCTTCTAAAGGCATCACATTGTCACAGCGCAGGTGAAGAGCTTTTTAACTTGACTGCAGCTGACGCAGACAGAAGAGAGCTGAAGTAACATCTTAGGTGGTTAAAGAAGGAGTTTCACTTTTTGATGCAGATCAAAGGCGTAGACATGTCCAGTTTGTATCATCTAATAGAAGATGAATACGTTCCGGCATTTAAATGAAATCTGTACAAAATAAATCAAGTTAGTTTTTTTTTAGGCTGTTGAAAAAGGTGAAAGTCAAATCATTAGCTTATGTAATTTGGCCGCGTCCGTTTGAGTACATCCACCAGCGAGAAATAAAAACATGATAGAACTATGTAGTCCTCATGCATTCATTCTTAATGTGTCCCACAGACGTAGACTCTATGAACACTTTGGCCTTTTGATTTGCAGTCTTGTCTCACACATGACGCTCATACACACTCTTCAAATAATCCGGTACAAAGTCTCGACTGTCCAGTGAGGTTCCCCCTCCATCATACAACAACAGTCTGAATCTCCACCTCCTCTGGAGACGTGATGACATATTCCTCTTGCTGCTGCACCACTTGTATTCCCTGATCTACTGCGTCCTCTGTGGTAACCACGGTAACCGTTGTGTCTGCCGTCTCGATGCCGCCCCCCGCCGTGGCCAGCAGCGAGCCGTTGCTGATGGCGGAGGCCAGCGTCATGGCAACCTGCTCCGTCAGGCTCTCGGGTGTGGCGATGGTGATGGTGTCGCCACAGTCGGAGATGGTGGGGCCCTCCTCGTCCGTCCCCACGTTGCGCACGATGATCTGGGGGCTGCCTGTGCCTTGGGACTGGCTAACGATTCGCTGCACCACTTTCATGATGTGATTTCCCATCTGGCAGAGAGAGGGTTGATGCAAAAAGGTTATTAGTGACTGAAAATACACTTAAGAGCTATGGTCACTTTTTGTGTTTGAGAGGTTCAAATGTTTACTAGATTAATAAAATGTACACCTATACAGTTAATGTTCCATTTTTTAGATATTCATCAAGACAATATGTCAAAATAATGTGCTGGTTCCATATTCGTAATGTAAGGATTTACTACTTATTTTCTATCATTTGAAAATGCACATACTGTACATTATTTTGGGGTTTAAGACTATTACCTTAACAAGAAAGAAATAAGAAGAAATCCCTTTGGGCTCTGGGACTTAAAAAGAGAATTGTTCTCTTTCTTTGACATTTTTGACAATATCATCAGTGGATAAATCATGAAACGTTTGTTGGATAAATGGTCATGAAATGAGGAGTTGCATCCACATTTAGATTTATAAAGATTCTCACACTCTGCCGGGGGGATTCTGATTTTCTCATCTTTGTGGATTTTTAAATACTGACCTCATTCTGTCCGTCTTGAATGAGTGTCACCTCTTCTTCCTGCACTTCCTCTTCAGTTTGAGTCTAGAGCACAAAGAGATGAAAAAGAAGACGTTAGTATATATACACATTTTAATAAATTCTTAACCACCAACTAGTATGAAAAACCTTTGAAAAAGGACAAAATAAGTCAATATGGCCGCAAACGAGTCATGCAACAACCTTTCTCCTTCATGAAGACATTATGAATTCAAGCTGTTGGAGGATACATTTCTTTGTTTCAGATGTGTAATGAAAAGACTCCAACATACGTCACTCAGTTTAAACTGAAAAGAAATGACCGTCCTACATTCAGTAAACTTTGTAACAATCAATAAACTAATCCCCAGTGTTCCCTCGACCATGGACATGAAACAAACACATAATCAGATGGACTGAATCATTTATCTTCACAGGCAGAGCTGTTTTCTAACTTAGGAAACAAAAAGTGTTTAATGGTATACCTTCATAAAAACTATTGTTGTGAAGTGTTTTTATCATTGTGCAAAAATAAAAAATGACTGAAATGTAACTATGTGCATTAATCTTAGTATAAATAAATATTGTAGTCTTTCTGTCCAGGTCCACAGATGCTTAAATATATCTTTATAAAAACAGGAATAATCTCGGTATTTTGTCTGGGGCTTTAAATTGTGTGTTGCTTGATATTATTTCTTCACAATTTCAATTTCAACATGTTTTGTAATCATAAGCTCTGCAGTATTATTTTTGAACAATGCAAATGATTTACTTTTCAGCTTTTACTTAAAAATGAGAAATGTGCCTTTAAATGTGTAGTTAAAATGCTATTTTCAGTTCATTCTGTTTGGTGTAACTCATCTTCATAGACAAGTTTAATCCTTGCTTCAGTCAAAACAGGTTTTCCTTTATAACGGTCCTGAAATGTTGGAAAGTGCTGAGCCATTGATAACAATCAGGAAATCAATCAATTTCTCACAAATGTTAGAAGAATGATCTCAAAACTAACTTCACATGAATGACCCTGAAAGCAACACTAAGTTGTTATGTGAGGTAGTAGCCCTGCTTCCTCGACGCTCACCTTGATGATGTACTCCTGTGTGTCTGCCACCACTGAGGAAAACTCCACCAGGACGGCATGAGGATCCTCCGAGATGATGGCTGCTGTAGCGAGGCTGTCCACTGACGCCTGCTCTTCTGTTACTGCATCCTGCTGCTCGCTGGCATCGTCCTTGTGGCAGCCTCCTGGTGGAAAAACACAAAGGTGTGCCATTATTAGCTTCAAAAAACCTGTTTCCTTTAACGTTTCTTTTTTTGACCGTCGATCACACTCACCTTTAGCACGCATATGCCGATTAAGAGTCCCATGCTCAGCAAAGCCTCTTTTGCATTTTGGACACTTGAAAGGCTTCTCCCCCGTGTGATGGCGGATGTGTCGCACCAGAGATCCTTTCTCCCTGAAGCCTCTCATGCAGAACTGACACACATAAGGTTTCTCATCCCCGTGGGTCCGCTGATGCACCTGCAAGGCATTCTGAGCAGGACAAAAAGATATGTTAAAGAGTGCCTTTCATGTTCCTGAAGGATGAATAACAAAATACTACATGAAATAAAACTTGAGAGTACAAAGTATAAGATTTACCTTGGTCTTGTATCCCTTGCTGCATCTGGAGCACTGGTAGGGTCTTTCATCCGAGTGGGCCCTCATGTGCTCACGTACATGCCCAATGGTTTTGTACAGCTTGCCACACTCGCCACACTTGTACCTCCTCTCACTGACATGCACCTCCATGTGTTTCTTCAGCAGGTAACCAGTCAGGAACTCCTTGTGGCATAATGTGCACTTAAAAGGCTTGTAACCTGCAGAAACAGAGAGGTCACAAATATATCTGTAGCTGTAGTTTTTTTAAAGGGGTCAGACCCAGCAGCTGCTTTCTTTTGGTTACATATTTTGAGAAGGCAAGGAGTGAGATTCATTATAAAAGGTTTTTAATTACCTAAATGGCCCTTAACATGAAAGCGAAAGTAATTCAGTCCCTTGAAGGAGCGGTTACAGTGAGGACACTGGTACAGTTTTGAGATTGTCTGAATACTGTCATCTTCTTCTTCTTCCTGCAAATGTAAAAACAGACAAGTAAAACATGTGAAAATAGTCAGTGCATCACCAGACACAGGCCCAGGCTCTCTACTATTGGACACAAAACATACATCTGCAATCAAGAGAGAGATCATATGTCTATCAAAAACAACAGGAAAAACATTACTGAATCGGAAAGCTATTGTGGAACCAATGTTGGTCGTGTTTTTAAAGAACTGCTCAATCTCAATTACTGCTATCCTTACTTCTGCTTCCATCTCCACAAACTCCTCCTTCACATGGATCTCATCGATGCCTTCCTCAACATCAGGACAGTCAGAATCCTCTTCATGCATCTCCTCAGTAGCCTGTTGGGGTTCTTCGATCACGGCTTCCTCTGTCCCCAGTGCAATGCCAGAGTTGATGATGGCCTGGCAGATGAGGTTGTCTCCTGCTGCTGCTGCAGCTGCCAGGGCCTCCGCCTGAGACTGCTCTACCACAACCTGGCCACAAACAACGCAGAAGAGTTTAAGCTCCACTTTTTTTAAATAATTTATGCAACAAATTTAACTTTAAGGAGAGAATGTTTGTTTTGTGTGTTACATGCAGGACTTTAAGCTCGATTTGAACCCTTTCTCTGCTCACCTGCTGCTCCTGCGTTGTTCCGTCCACCTCCATGGTGAAGTGGACCCGATGAAGGACCTCTTGAGAACCAGCTTCTACAACACTGACGACAGCAGTTTGAGCCTCCACCATCTCCTGCTCCTCTTGCTGTTGCTCCAAAACCACCACCTCTTGCTGGCCTGCCACTGCAGCAGGATTATCGTCAACCCCTGAACAATTCAGCCAAAACAGCCAACTTTTGGAAAACCACAAGTACTTCACCAACAGTTAAATCTCATGAGTATTTTTTTAAATAAAACATGAGTTATCACCAAGCTAACATCTTCAGCAAAAACAGATTTGGCACAAGATTTAAACCTTACCTTTTTGTACTCCATCTTTGCTGACCAAGATTTCCTTGTACTGAACAAAGCGGATCTTTTCCGTGCAGGGTGTGAGGGATTTAAGATGTCTGGTGAGGGCCCCCGACTCTCTGAAGGACTGGCCACACAAGTTACAGCGATACGGCCGCTCGTCTGCGAGAAAACCGGAAGAAGGTTGTGTTATCATTTGGAAGAACTGACTAGAGTACATCAAGACAAACACAGTTCCTCTAGCTATATTCACCAGTGTGACGTCGATTGTGACGAATCAGGGAGCCTTTAGTGCGGAAGGAGGTCCCACAAAGACTACAAGAGAAGTTCTTCTGGTCACTGTGCGTTTTCATGTGAGTTCTCAGGATGTTGGTCTAAGAGATAAAAAAAATTGTATTACTGAACATTGCAACAGTTATAAACTGTAACGTTTCTTATTTCCAGGACTTATGGAAGAACATATAACAAATGTTTTCTGGTAAAACATGCTCACACACACTCACTGTTTTAAAAGTCTTATCACAAAGTTGGCAAATGTAGCGTCCGTCACTGTTCAGTTTGTAAACAGGTTTGTCACCATCAGCGTTGTCTGATATGGATCCTTCGGTCCCATCTGACTGCTCCGTTGCTTTATGTGAAACTATTTTCTTCCTGCGACCTCGACCCAAGACATCAATGCTTTCATCTGTCAGAAAAAAAGAGAAAATAACAATTCAATCCCATTGTAGATTCAAGAACATTTAACCGGTTGAAAAAACATCTTGAATGCTATTTTTAGTTTATTGCTTGAATCCTGTTTCGAACAGAAATACTGAACAATTGCTGATGTCTGTTTCTTTCCTTTTCTAACCTTAGGTACATTCTTGACCATATGTTGCCATAATCTTGACATTGTCTTACAGTACAAAAGCAATTTTAGCAAGTACACTTCTTGCCTGCATCATGAGTATGTAATGTTTTGTCGACCAAATAAAGCTAAAAGATATTGGCAAAATGAGTAGGGCTGCACAATAAATCGCAATTGTTGCAATATGAATAGTCGCAATAAACACATTGCAAAAGTCTGAATTTATAGCAATAAAGAGGTTATATCCAAAGAAGAAATTATTTCTCACTCCATTCACCATTACTGGTATCCACATGTTCATCTGTGGGTGCACCCTCAGCTGTTTTCACCTCTGAAGGACTCCCATTGGCTGTTGTCACCTGTGGAAAAATGAATAAAACGACTTGAATTCAACCTCTTCTTCTTGAAGTGATTACTGGTTGTAAATGTGGATATAAACACAGTGTGTACCTCTTCACAGGCGTCCTGACTGCCCTCCTCCCGTGTCTCAACACGTCTGCAGTTGTGTTGCAGCTTGTGCTGGATGAAAGCCTCCAGCGTGGAAAACTCTGTCTGACAGCGTCCGCACTTGTGCACATCTTCATCTGACAGCACAAAAAACAACACAATTCAAAATGAAAAAAACTTCATTTACACGTATTTGTGCTAGCAGCTACCACAAAGCTGATAAAAATACTGCGGACTGAGTGGACTTCAATCAGCAGCAAGGAAGCAAAACAAAGCTAATGTTGTTGCTAATAACAGCTAGCTGCTAGCAACTTTCTTGATGGAGGAAGTTAGCTAGGCCCTAACACAATATTTAATGTGTTTTTGCGTATTTTTTCTGCAAGTAGGATATCAAACCTTCATCTCCCAGTGTAGTTTGAATGGTGATGGTCTCGTTGCCGTCCTTCGTTTGCTCCGTCTCTGTTTCTGCCGTATGATTATTTTCTACATTCATGTCGTTCGAGTTCTCCGTCTCTGTCGCAACGCTGCTACAAGGAGGGAAAACATGGCGGATTTACGACCCCGTAGTCATAACAACAAAAGGTCGCGTCAGCGTGTCTGCTCATTAACAGGGTGGGGAAACATGTTTCTTACCCATTGATTAAATTGTCTATTTATTTATTTCACATTATCAAGAGTCGGTCAGCTTTACAAGTATTTATATAAGCCTACGTTATATTAAACACTTCCATGTATTTCTTCCATTAATGTTTTTGGTTCATAAGCTTTATTTATAGGCTGATTAGACTATACATTAACTTTGTGAAAATGTATATCTATTTTGCTCTTACTGCAAAAATAGTCTTCAAGCGTCATTTGTAGGTTGCAGCAGCTCTCTTAATATGAGCTGTGTAATACAGTAATATAATAAGTTATCACATATTTTGTATTAGGCTATAACCTAATGCTTATATATAATTGTTTGCTGTTTATTTATGTTATTTAAGCCCACTAAATACAGTACTGCTGTTCACTAGCTTGCTACTTTTATTAATACACTGTTTCTTAATAAAATAAAAGATTTTAAAAAGCTCAAGTACTATGCAGAAGAACTTGGCATCAATGTGGAGATTATTCAAGTTTATCATTGGGTCTTACTAACGAATGTGAGATTCCTATTGTAACACAGTAACTATTGAGTGGAGGGATTATAATATAACCATGTTCTTACTTCTTATACCCACTGTACCATGGATAAAGCCTAACATGTTTTTACTGTGTTGTATTCTGTCCTTTCATAATAGCACATATGCTAAATTTACAGTAGCCTAAGCATCAGTAAATATGAACAAAGCAGTAAATGGGGTCCCATTGTGATCTCTTTTTTTTTGTTTTAACTTAAATGCACCCTAAATGTTTAAAGTGGATGTTAATGAAGCCTTATATAAAGATGATTACAAGTGATTTACCTCAGGAAAGAAAGCTGCTGTTGGCCAGTCCAGTCAGTAAGTTTGCAAGTTATTTGGGTTTCAGGTTATTTTATGCAGATACTGTTTTCAGACTTCCAGAGGATCTCACTTCAAGAAACAAGGAGCCCTCATACTGAAAATAAACTCTTACTCTGCAACACATGGTTTGCAGTACTTCTAGATAGTGTTACAAATAGCCTAAATTAATCGCATAAATCGGGATGCAATTTAAAAGCTTATATAATAAGTTATCCTACAACATTTTGATATTGTCATATGAAGTTAAACCTAGAATTTCTTTTTTTTTTCTAGTGCCTGTGTCCCTGCTCTTTATATCAATTGAACATGACTTAAAAGCATGTTAGGATTATACACGTTTTGATTCCCCTTAATTACTGTAGTTTTATTACCATTACAATACAGGACAGTTCAATCTAAACCTTTGTAAAAATGGTTTCTGCCAGAGTTGAATCAGGGGACAATGATTTACGACACAAAAGATAAACAAGCAACACTTTACGGCAGTAAGTAACTATGGCCTCTGTCTTCAGCGGTGTGCTGCAGTTGACAGACCTCGATGATTTTATCACTCCCTCTCAGGTAATGTAACTATTATCACCTATAAGTAAAAGAGGACACGGTCCACTTCACATCTACAGCAGCCCGGAAACTTTCAGATATAACTAGCATTGTTTCTATCTCTTACCGGATCCTGTTACTGCTGCTCTGTGAAGGAACAGTCGAAATAACTAAAAACACAAACTAATGGTTTATATTAAGCTTATCATAATGCAGTGTTTACCATTTGGTTTTAAAGTTAGTGGTGGTGACTAAACCTGCCAACGCTGGAAAAAGTCAGATGCGCAATATAGTTAGCCTGATGCTAATGTTAGCACTGATGTAACTGTGATGAAATAGCAGAAATACAAGTTTTTACCAAAAAAATTGAATTCAAGTTAAATGTGCTCTAAATAGATACCACTGTACTGTGTTGGCTAAACCGACAAGTTACACGTCTACTTGATTTACATTTTATATAGATTTGTCAGCTGTATTATAGTGAATGGTGAAGCACAGATGTTCTTTAAGGACATGAACTTATTTCTGTTCCAGTTCTTTGACATTTCCAGAAGTCTTTGAAAGACCAGAAACGTTGAGCATTCTTACACATGAAATATGACCTTTATTGATGTCATTTTAATTAATCTAACCCTTTAACTGATTTATTTTCATGTGAAAATGGTGAGCAGAATTGCAAAACAAACTTAAACACATTTAGGCTTATTAGAGACTGTTAACCATTTTATTCTGTAAATGCTTCAATGCACTCATATCATTTATTCTTCATATCAGTTCTTGTGTAACCTCCTGGTCACATGCAGCACCTACAACCATCACATATTCTGATGATATAAGACAGAGCAATTACAATCTCAGGTCTCAGGTTTTAAAAATGTTAAATATGATTTGATTTGATGTTTTATTAAATTTGCCTTTATTGTATGTATTGCAGTTCTATCTGTTGCCTCTAGGGCTGTTACAAAGTATGGGGTACATGTCTAGTTGTAGTTTCTGTTTTGCAGGAATGTGTCAAACCAGTGAAGGTAGAGAAGAAACAAGGTAAATCTGTGGCCAAAATTCAAATAGAAGATGATGGCAGCTACGTCCAAGTCAACCAGGTGGGTGTCAAGGCTTGATTTGAAAAAAAACAAAAACTGTTTGAAATAAAAAATGAAGTATTGCACTACTATATTTATGAATGATTTCTCCCTGTGTGTTTGTAGGATGGTGGGAAGCAGAAGCTCGAGAAAGCAAAGATCACACTGAATGACTGTTTGGCGTGCAGCGGCTGTATAACCTCTGCTGAAAGTGTTCTCATCACACAACAGAGCCACGAGGAGCTCTTTAAAGTGCTGCGCAACAACAAGGTAGAGATTAACATTAATTTATTGTTTAAGATTTATTTTTGGACAGTGGATAATGTAGGAAGGCTGCATGCTGGTGCAGTTCTTAGCATTGGTGCCTCACAGAGAGGAGGTTCCTGGTTTGAATCCTCGTCGGACAGGAGACTCTCTGTGTGGAGTTTGCATGTTCTCCCCGTGCATGTGTGGGTTCCCTCTCCCCACAGTCCAAAGATGTGCTCGTTAGGTCAATTAGGGACTCTTCTATATGTCTCGCCTTGTGAGTGACCGGCAAACAGTCCAGGGTGTACCCCGCCTCTCGCCCAATGACAGCTGTGATCGGATAATAATGGATGGATTGATCATGTAGGGAAGAGAGAGAGGGATGACATGCGTGAAAGTCCACAAGCTGGGCTCGAACTGGAGCCGCCTGTTTGAAGGACTCTGTACATGGGGTGCGACCTAACAGCTAGGCTATCTGCACCCCTTTATGTATTCTGAAGTGTGTGAAGACTGTTTCTGGTTTTGCAGCCTTTAAACGAGATAAGTAATGATCTCTTTATTCACTCTGACTCCCTCCTCAGGACAATGCGACCGAGCAGAAGGTGGTGGTGGTTTCGGTGTCACCGCAGTCCAGAGCCTCTCTCGCGGCAAGCTATGACCTCAGCAGCAGTGAGGCCGGCAGGAGGCTCACATCTTTCTTCAAAGGCCTTGGTGAGTGCAAAAGTGATCTTTCATGTTCCATGTAACTCACAGATAAAAGTGTAATTTCGATGACATGTTGATTTAGATAAACAGACTGACCTCATTGAGTTTCTTTGCAGGGGTTCATCATGTTTTCGATACTAGCTACAGTCGGACCTTCAGCCTGCTGGAGAGCCAGAGGGAGTTTGTGGAGCGATTCCAGAGGAAGGAACAGGACAGCAAGTGTCTGCCAATGCTGACATCCGCCTGTCCAGGTCGGTACACTGAACACCCTTTAAAATGTTGGAACGACATCTCCTCGCCTTTCCCCTCATTTTATTACTGTCAGCTCCAAACTGTCTCACTGAAGTAAAAGTGACAACCCCTCCAAAATATGTCCAATAAAACAACTAAAGGCTGAGAGAAATTTTCATTGCTTCGGTCTCTTCAGTGTGATAAAACTTCAATCATGATTCCCCCTGTGTGTGTCTGTGTTTGTATCTGTGTGTGTCTTTGTTCAGGGTGGATTTGCTATGCTGAAAAAACCCATGGAGAGTTTGTTCTGCCTTACATTAGTACCACCCGGTCCCCACAGCAGATGATGGGTTCTCTGGTTAAAGGCTATTATGCTGAACAACAGGTACTGGAACACCTGCCATCGATTACATTTCCGAGTTCCTGTGAGCTACCTTTTAATGAATGAATACACGTCAACCAAAGTAGAAAAAGAATGACGAGTCATGCTGAGCTGTGAGTTGTGTGTTTTCTCAGGGGATAAGTCCGAGGCAGATCTACCACGTGGCGGTGATGCCGTGCTTTGACAAGAAGCTTGAGGCGTCGAGGTCAGACTTCTACCTGGAAACAGCTGAGACCCGAGAAGTGGACTGTGTCATCACCTCTGGTACAGTCACTACTCCTCTGAAGTAGTATGAAATGTGTTCATGAATGTGGACTATCTTTTCTCGTTTACACTGCTCCTTGTCCCATACAGGTGAGGTTCAGAAAATGCTGGAGGAGAAAAATGTGTCTCTTAATGATGTGGAGCCTGCACCCCTCGATACAATGTAAGCTCTGAGAACTTAAAAGTAAGCCATAGAAGGAATTTACTTCACCTAATAGCACTTATTCTGGACCCAGGTTCAGCAGTGTGAGCGGGGATGATTTCCTAAACCATGCAGGGAGCGGGTCAGGAGGTTACCTTCATCACGTCTTCACCTATGCAGCCAAGCAGTTGTTTGGAGAGGAGGTGAAGGAGCTCACCTATAAGACCCTCAGGTAAGTGTGTATCATCGGCTTTAAGAAGCTTTGTGGTTCAGGCTCATTGTGCCTTTTCCAGTGCATTCAGATGTGTTTAATGATCTCAGAATCGATGTTCTTGTATCATGCTTAATTATCACTTAACCAGAATCCTTACTAATGACTGCTGTGTCAGAGGCTGGACAAATGCAGGCCGACAACCAGGGCTGGACTTCTGAATAGAAAATATAATCAACACCAGTCTGGTTGTCTTTTACTTGATGTGATGAAAATAATCTCCCTTACTTTGTTTCCCCACCTCAACCCCTCTGCCCACAGGAATAAAGACTTTCAGGAAGTGACTCTGGAGAAAGATGGGAAGGTCCTGTTGTGCTTTGCTTCCACATACGGCTTCCGCAACATTCAGAACCTGGTGCAGAAACTCAAGAGGGGGAAGTCGCCGTATGATTTTGTGGAAGTGATGGCATGTCCGTCAGGTAAAGTAAAATCAATAAATAAAGTGTGTGGCATTGCTCTGTTGGTACTGCTACACCAAAGAGTGAGAAAGGTAATACCGAAAGACATTTTAGTTAGTTTTCACATAAACTAGCTCAAGAAAGCGTCAAGCAAGTCATCATGAATAACATTCTTAAAGGCAACTTTCAGATCAGATTTATAGACCAAAAAATAGCTCTTTTTGGACACTCCTCCTTCCTCCCTCAGCTCCCCTCTTCCCTCTTGTCTTCGCACTTTCCCCGCCTCTCTCGTCCTGTTTCTCCAGCAAGTGTCTGTGAGAGAGCGAGCAGCGGACAAGTGCTGATAAACATCTGAAAACAAGATTCTGCGATCAGTTTCAAGTAGTGGAATAAATCTCAAAGTTGATTCATGCCACTGTCTCTCTTCCACCTGAGCTGAGGGTTAAAGAGGGAGGGGCTGGTGTATTAAAAACATGTAGGAATCATGTTTGAGCCTCTGAATGACACATGAACAAGCTGCAAATCCCTTGGTGCAAGGGCTGTAAACATAAAGCTGAGAACAACAAACCCAGAGGGAGTTTGACTTCACTCCCTTTTTTAGGAAATCATTACATACATTTGATTTCATATTCTGGATGTCAAATATTAAGCCGTTAACACATAGAAGTAAAACTTGCCTGAGCTTCACAGTATCCCTGCTTGACTGATTCAATATTTGCAGTTTACAGCGATAACCGGACAAACATCCCCCTCTTTTCTATTGTTAATGTTCAGGTTGTCTAAATGGTGGTGGACAAGTGAAGCCGCGACCTGGTCAGAACCCAAAGGAGCTTCTCCAGAAGGTAGAGGCGCTCTACAAGTCAGAGCGCCCCCTGTCTCCAGAAGACGACGCTCAGGTGGCCGAGCTGTACCAGATCTGGCTCGGCAGCGTAGGGGAGGAGAGAGCCAGAGAGCTGCTGCACACACAGTACCACACTGTGGAGAAGATGACCAACGGGCTCGCTATGAAGTGGTGAAGAAAGCCTTCGTCAGTGCAGAATATAACTGTGTTTTTCAACACACACTGACAGAACCGTCCACAAGTATTTCTGTCTCTCTTCAAAACAAAGAGGAGAAAGACTAATATGAGCAGGTTTTTTTCTTGTCCAGAAGTTCCATGTCTGAAAATCTAGAAGACCAAAGGGGTAGAAAACAGACACAATGCTGAAACTGAAGCAAATCATGTGTGTCATCTATACAATTGCAGTGATTGTCCTTTCAATCATTCATAAATACCAATACGATTTAGCTTCTGTCACACTTCAACATGTGAGTGGAAATATCACAGGCAAAATATAATCATTCCTTGTTTATTTCCCTGTATGGCTGTATGTATATATAGAGTGAAATAAAGACATTATTTAACATAGCCTTTGTTTCTGAGTTACTTTTTTTTTTTTTTTTAAATCCAACAGAATACTAATTCAGACTGATCTTTGGGGGGTCGGGGGTTCGATCCCCAGCTCCTGTAGCCACATGTCCGATGTGTCCTTGGGCAAAACACTTAACCTCCACCCTTCGTCGGTGGAGTATTAATGTGTATGAATGGATTAGATACTTCTAATGGTCACCTTACATAACAACCTCTGCCATCAGTGTGTGAATGGGAAGGTGTGACCTGCGGTGTAAAAGAACTTTGAGAAGTCAGCTTTACAAGCTCAGGTCAATTAACCATTTACTGATATGTTTTATTGAATAATCTTGATCCTGGTTAGCAGATATAAGCGCTCGCAATGTGAGGAAAAAGTTTACATTCATAGTGATGAACACTGCATGTTTGTTTTACACTTCAGGTGTACCATCTCCTCTCAAACATTGCATGTAAAGTGCAGTCTAAATTAGGGTCACAGTTCCTTAAATGTGCAGTATGGTACAGCAATTATGTAGCGTATAACAACGAAAATAAGCAAGGGAGAAATTGTGCTAAAATACACAAACTAACATAAGAGAGATAACATGACTTAACAACTGACGTACAATGTACTGGTCGTCCTAAAGTTACCAGACAGAAGATTAAAATCTATAAAGACAAAAAAAGAAACGTAACATTGTGATATGAACAAGACGTAAATAAATTCAGCTAATTCTTCTCCCCAGACCAGGTACTGTATTTAAAGCAAAAAATGCCCAAAACACGTTCAAATCTTCACATGATCTTTTAGATGTTTGCATAACAGACTGAGAGACCAGCCTTTAAATTAATCTAAATGTAGGTATATTCCATTAAAGCAGCACCCCACTTTAGAGTCCTGTGTCTTGCTGCATCCGGTCATCCAACTCTAGATAATGAGTTTGTCACATGTGCAGAGTCATGAAACTGGATCTCAGGGTCTGAGCAGCCCCCACTCCAAAGCCAGCATGGCGTGAGGAGGAGGCCTTTCCTTGGGCTTCTTGAATTTATCTTTCTCCTTCCGCAGGACCCTGAGCACCTCGATGGGGTCTGACTTCCCTGTGAACTTCTGTACTCCTTCCTCTCTGCAGGAAATAAGTGAGGAAGTTGGATTTAGTGGCTGAAATGGACAGTCAAAATTTTTCTGATACTTTTTAAAATGACACAATCCCCATTTTTCAATCACCAATAGCATCAACAGGTACAAAAGCTTTACAAATAAAACCAAACAGATCTTCAGTCAGATTTTTCCCCGAAGCTGCTGCGAGCAAAAGAGAGAGAGCAGCTGTGATCCTTTAGGTGTTAAAGTGATGTTTATGTCTCTTTTAAACAGAGCAGATGAGGTGACAGATGAGGTGTGCAGGAGTTTGCCTGCAATTTTAGAAATTAAAATCAAGAAATCTCTCGTACGTTGCATGCCGTGGCATCGAAACCGGTATCGTTATTGTTAGATTTTTTACTATCATTGAAGTCTAAAGTTTTGGCATCGTCACCCCTGTAGACTGAAGTAGAGTTCAACACAAAATGATGACAGGAAACGTCCTGATTTTAAAAACCACTGTAAAAACCTTGAAAGAAAAGTTGACCACATGATCCTGGTTTACTAATCATTTCAATAGAAAACATCACTGCCTTTAAACTGTATTTAATGAAAGGCTGTTTCAAAAGTGTCCAAACACACGTCTGTCATGTGTCTGAACCTTTTATGATTCAAACATTGAGGATAAAAAATATTCCAAACTCACGAGAGACGAAGAAAAGGGTTGTATTCAAACTCCTCCATCAGGGTGGATGGCACTGTGGGTTTGTCATCATCGTCTCTTGCCTGGAGACACAAAGAACGTCAAGTTACACTGCTCAGTAAATATATTTCTAATGAGGATTCAAAGACTAGGACAGTATCTTCTATATTCTTTTCAAAGAATCTCAAATGTTCATCTCATCTGGAGTTTTTAGAGCTGTCTGTAAAACACTTCCTCTTACCTGTGTCATGGCTGCTCTGTGCATCATTTACTAATCTACCAGCCAACATACAGGCTGTGTGTGGATGATTGGGGTGTTTACTGCATGTAAACAGGATTATTCGAGGAGAATATATTCACGTGTTGTAAAAAAAACTGTCATTTAGCCCCTTTTCTTTAAGTGCCAAATAGGCAGAGGAGTAGTTTCCTCTTGATGCAATCCTATCTTAAGTTTCAGAGCATGTTCTTTGTTTAGCTCACCCTGGCCCAGCTCAGCATCTCTTTAACCTTCTCATTTTCTGGCTCCACCAGCATGGCAAACTTCAGGTTCTTTATGGTGTACTCGTGTCCACAGAACACCTTCTGCAAATGAGCCAGACATGACATTCAAAAACTCAAACAGACACAAAGATGGGAAGTTAAATGATCTGAACGCTCTGTGATTTATGCCCCGTTTGAGATGTGTTTTTTTTTTTTTTTACAATGAAGGCAGAAGAGAGGGAGCCAGGCTGCTCTCAATCCCTTCATTGTGTTTGTGTGTGTGTGTGTTTATTCATCAGCGTGACTCAGTCTCACTCCAGCTCTTCTCTGAGGTCATGTTGGCTGTCATTAACCCTGTGAGGGCTGCTGAGGACAGCCGTGATTTCACTGACCGTGTCTTGAGGTAGGGTGCCGAGAACCTGGGTGAGATTGTGGTGCATCTGTTCAGCCGTACCCTCCAGAAACCGCCCGCATCCGCCAATAAACAGCGTATCCCCTGACAACCAAAAGAGAGATCAAGTGCGCACGGGGGTCAGTTTCTTCTGTTGCGCACAACAAGAACAACAATGGAGCAATGTGTTTGTCAACAAGGATTCATATCTCTGGACACAACAGAGGCCACATTACAATATGTATGATCTGTAAGCGACAATGTACTTCTCAGGTTTCCACCCAGTAAATGGCTCTTTATGTTCACAAAGACAAACACCTGTGAACACAGCCGGGGCGTCAGTGCACTCGTCCTCCCACACAAAGTAGCACATGTGTCCAGAGGTATGGCAGGGAGTGAACAGGCACCTCACGTTGATGGAGTTAAACTTCACAAAGAGAAAACACAACAACATGGCAGCGATACATCTGTGTCCAATCAATCAACATGTGGAAAATATAACCGGAGCACTTCTCTTCAGGTATCTACAGTTCAGTCCTAATACTGTGTGAGCACCTTGAGTTCCTGGTCGTGTGTGACTTTATCAGTCAGACCCCCGATCCGATCATCTCCCCCGTACACCTTCAGCCCAGGGAGCTCCTTCAGCAGAGCCTCGTTCCCCCGAGCGTGGTCCCTGATCATTGAAAAAAAAAAAAAGAGTAAATAGATTAACTCTTTTATGAGATGTTCTGGATAATTCTGGCTCCTGTTCAACCCACTAAAAGAGTCTTACCAGTGATGATGTGTGGTGAGAACAGCCGTCAGAGACAAGCCCTCTCTCTTCACGATTTCTAGCAGCTGCCAGCAAAATTAATGAATAGTTATTGTTATGAGCAATTCATGATTCAAACTATTTCATAAGGAATAATGCCAAACATTTTCAACATGTGTCTATGTAATAATTAATAGAACATCTTTGGGTGTCTGTCTCTAAGTTGATTATTTTGGTACTTGTGAACAAAAAAACAACAAATCTGAAAATAAATATATTTTTTTAGTGCATCATCTGGACCATGCGTGAGGACCTGAGTCTCACCCGGTGTGGTACAGCGGGGTCCACAGCCACAGCCTGTTTACTCTGCTCCTCGATCACCAGGTACATGTAGTTGTCCTCCAGGATGGAGATCACCTTTACCTTCATGGCAGCCCCTCACGCATGCGCATCACACTGTGCGACACTCAGGAAGCGCTGAATACGTCAACATCAACATCTGCACTGTTTCCTTAAGTCTGATCATGGAAAACATTCAATTAGTCCATAAACAGTGTACACTTGTTTAAGCCCATATAAAACTACATCCGGGTCTCACTTCTGCAGCTTCAACACATTAAAGGAAAATGAATCGATCTGCACACGTCATGAAAAACGTTGTTACCTCAGTGTTATTGATCTCGATCAGGTTGTTTTGTCATGATGCGGCTGTGACGATCTGATTTCTTTTATTCTACGACATCATCGGGCTAACGTGTCCCAGCCAAGACATTTTAATCGAGCCCAGACGGATTCATCATTCAGTTTCCACCTGTTATTTATTCTATTATTACTTGAGATTGTTTCGTTATGTATGATGTAAGACATTTATCATATTTTTTTATTTCATTGAATGCTGCTTATTGTTAAAGCGTAAATAGGTTTTTTCTTTAAATCTGTAAACTGTGATAATAAACTCACTGATCTGATGACTCTGGATGTAAAATTATTTAATAAGATAAAATGCTCTCATGCTTGGTACCAGTATTTACTCAAGTACAACAGTTAGCACCTTTCCCCACACTCATTCCCCACTCTCTCTCTCTCTCTCCCCAATTTCTGACTCTATCAACTCTCCTATCTCTAAATAAAGGCATAAATAAACCTCTCTGTTAATGCTAATGAAATCATTTGGGTTGTATATAATAACACAACACAATGGGACCATTGTGCATAGTGAGAACCTTTACTTCTGATGCTTGGAGTCCAAATTGAAAGAAAAGAACAACATGCAATATTCTCTACGAAGAGGTACTTTACATGCATAAGAGCGTTTCGGGTATCTAACATGTAATGCTGACACACTTCATAACAATAACAACGGTTTCCATGCAAATATGAACAGAAACAGTGTAAGGAAGCGTTCAGGGTCAGAAAAAAAAAAGATTCAAATCTCTAAAGAAATTACTTTATCAATTTACAGACATTGTACAAATATTCAAACATTCTTTGAACATTCTTTGAGTGTCTCCCTGACTTGTTGATGTTTCTACTCCTTCAAATAGTAGTTTGGACTTAAATATATTACAACATTAACCTGTATACACTCTAAAACCTCCATTCATAGATAAACAAACTTACTTCATTTAAAAAAAAAAAAAGCCCAAATATTCCACAAAACTATCACCTTCATTCAAACAAACATAAAACATATGAAAGCCTGATGAAGAGGTTTATTGCCGTGTTAGAGCTGATTGTGGCGATCGAATGTGTCATTGGATTAACTGAGATTGAATGTAGTGGATCCTTTGCAAGTGGATTTGGAGATGGTTAATATGTGTGGTGTAGTAAGAGTCAGCGTGATCGCCCTGGACTTCTGAGCATCAGTCTTTGGGCACGCGGAAGCCATCTTTTTCTTTCCGGAGACTTCTCATGGTTTCAGTCGCGTCTGTCTGCTTCACATGTTCTTGCACAGATTTCTCTCTAAATTAAACACACACACACAAAATAGAAGAATTGACAAAACGTTCCTGGATGCAATGGTCTAAAACAACAAGTGGTGTTAAATGATGCTCGACCTACTTCACTCTCATGAAGGGGTTAAAGGTGAACTCGTCTGCCACAGTGGACGGGATGGTGGGCTCTCCGTTGCTGCATTTCTCCTGGAGGAATACAAACACACAAGAAGTGTTTTTACTGATAAGTTTAAGGACATGATCGACTGAATGAGGACATTATCGTTTCAATGTGACAGGTGAGTCACATACCTTTGCCCATGCTAGCTTCTCCTTAATGATTTCATTGTCTGGTTCCACATGACGTGCAAACTTCAGGTTGCTGACCGTGTACTCGTGACCACAGTAAACACGCTAAAAGACAAACATACCAAGGTTAACAATCAGTCTCTCCAAAACTATTATCTCCCCCTTTGAGGTGAAAGAAGTTACAAAACCTAAGAGGCATGAGCTCATAATCAGGGTTGCTGCACTTTTTTAAATAACACATTTAACACTTTAGGATCCAAACAAAAAAATAATTAATACTTTTTTTTTTTTTTTGCACTGTGGAGCGTCTGTGCTTTATTTCCATGTTGGTCTAAATAGCTTTGATTCCTCTTGTCCCACGTTCGCAAGCGTTTTTGCATATCTGGCCAGTCACCTCATGAAGGTTTTTCTTTTGCCAATAATTCTCTGTATGTTTCATCTTGATGCTGAATACCTTTAAACTTCTATTTCAACGTCTTCTTCTCCTTCTCTCTTCCATTCCGAGTTTGTGAATGCATGCGTAATCTGCTGCAGGAAATGTTGCTGTATATGCTGTGAATTACCATGGCAACAAGCAGATCCATAACAAATATAATTAATGTAACTTTTAACCGGTGGAGCCTACTCTGCAATGGTTGCTCCATCCTTTAGCTTTCAGCTCTGGTTACCTTTTCATTGCTGGTTGACACACAACACCATTACCACACGCTAATGTTGCCACAGACATGCAATACAAAAATACAGCTTACTGCAAAAATACAGAGAGGTGGTGAAAGGCTCAGTCTTAATAGTTTCACCTTTTTTTGGTAAACTTTAGGTTCCATGCAAGTGTTGAACGGGTCGGTTTCATATAAAAATAACTAAAATATCGCACACAAAATGACATTTGATGCAACATTATCCAAATTAGTTTCAGTCCTGATTCTTCTATAAATATGTCGTAGAGTGATTTAAGTCTTCAGGGTCACATTTGGACTTTCAGTGACATCGCGATGGAGATCATCAGAAGACTTACCGTTTCAGGAGGGAGACGTCCCAGAGTTTCTATCAAGGCTCTGTACATCTGCTCAGCTGTTCCCTCGAAGAATTTACCACAACCAGCCACAAACAGAGTGTCCCCTGCGTGAATGAGAAAGTGTCCGCAGGACGTTAATATCAGACATGATGGAGTGCTGACTGCAGACGCTGAATCAATACGTCTGGGTCAAGATGGACAGACTTAGGAGACGTCATTGCTTCCAGTATATATGCATGCTGTTCTGCCTTATCTGGTAGACGTACCTGTGAAAACAGCCGGTGGCTCGGTGCTGTTTTCTTTGGTCACATAATAGCAGATGTGACCGGTTGTGTGACATGGTGTGAACAGGCATTTGACATTGAGTGATCCAACCTGGGAGACAATAACACCCGTGAGTGGATGGATGTCAGTCATTCAGGGCTTAAATTCACATGGAAGAAAGAATTGATGGTCTTACTTTAAAATTGTGGGAATGAGTAACTTTCTTTGTAAGACAAGGGACTCTGTCATCTCCTCCATAGACTCGCAGTCCAGGCATGAGCTTCAACATCTTCTCATTCCCACCAGCATGATCCCTACAGGGAGAAAAGGATGAGTGTATTGTTACTCAGCAGACTCAGAAGACGTGTTTCATGCCGGTGTAATTTTTATTTAGCATTTTGATTTTCATCTGGTTAGCTTTAGGGTTTTGAGAAGTCTCTCCTGTACCAAGTACGTGATGCACATGGTAGTAGTTAGCGTGTAGCTCTGTAGCTCACCAGTGGTGATGAGTGGTCAAGACTGTGGTAAGTCTGACGCCATGCTGTCTGACAGCATCCACGACCTGTTTGAGAGAAAAGAAGAGTCACTCTTAGTCAGTGCTTAAACGATCAGTCAATGAATCATCAGCTATTTTCACGATTGTTCAAATCATGTGTGAAGCAGAAGTTAAGAGTATCTGTTGATTCCAGCTTCTCTTACTTTGAAGGATTTGATGCTTTTTTTCTGTTTAGTTCATAAATTAAATAGCTGATTTTTTAAGTAAAGGCATAACACATTAGTGTAACACTTTATTTTAAAATTTTACAGACTAACTAACAATAATTACTGAGATCTTGTGCTAAATTGTATAAAATATTCAAAGAAGGATTTTTATTTAAGAAGATGAAGATACCTTTATTAATCCCACGACGGGAAAATGCTTTCACACTCTGTGTATAAAGAGACATGCCACACACACATAGTCTACAAATACACACACATTCACAAACAGGCACCTCTCCAGCTACCAGACCAATTTCCAGACTTGGTCCTCACCTGGACTTAAACCTGCTACCCTCCAGTTCCCAACCTGAGTCCCTACAGACTGAGCCAATGCCGCTATACAGCATGTGGGATTAACAATCCTACATTCAAAATCTCAAATTCAAGTATAGAAATGCCATAGGACAAAAACAGTGAGCATTTATATTTATGAAGCCTCCTTTTAGAGCGCTGTGATGTTAAATATACTGCACTAATAGATTATTTTTGATGCAAAAACAGCATGCCGTATTTAATTGGAGCTCCTGGTCAAAGTCTGGTTTAATAACTACCTTATATAACATTGATCATTTAATATTTAACAGTTCACCAAATGGACAATATAAATACCTGTAACACCTTTGCATGTGTTATCTAGGCACGCTGCGGTTAAGGAAGAGTACTTGAATGCTAAAATAATGTATGTAATGTCGTTCAGACCTTTTTGGGTTCCACAGGGTCCACAATAGCTGCTTCCTTGGAGTCCACATCGATCAGGAGGTACATGTAGTTATCAGACAGCGCCGGGAGAAGTTCAACCTTCATGTTTGCTTGTTCCACCAGCGAAGACTTCCTCACTGCGCTGTGAAGGAGAGCAGCTGCTTGGGCCTTGACTTCGACTGGTGCTTCATGAGATAACGTAAGTCAATGTTTAATAGAGAGAAACCGTCAAGAGTGATATGAGGACACCCTCGGATTATCTGTGAAAAAAATCACTTTGTTCTTGTATAAAACTCTGGTTGTATGGCAGCTACCATTTCCCTTAAATGTTCATTTAAAGCAACCAGGAAACTGAAGGCGGTTCACAGTAAGATAAGAAAAGACAAACATTAGTTAATGATCAGAGGGGAAAACAGATGTAATAAAAGATGCTTAAGAGGAAAGAAAGGAATACAAGTTCAACTAAACGATATAAAAGAGCAATTACACATACAGGTATGAGAAGAGTGAGGGTGGTGTGATAATAATATAACATTAGAAATATAATCTTTATAAAGTATTGTGATGTAATAAACTGTATCCTGATTAATACATAATCTGGAAAATCATAATATATCACTAGTAGCTGACTGTTGACAGGACGAGTGTTGTGCCGGTGTTTCGGATTAAAGAGGGACCATGTTAATTGGTGACTTTGTGGTTGTCATAGTAACAACAGCTGAAGATGGAAAGTGTCCAGGGGCATGAGCATCACCTGATTTTTTAAATTTGACAGAAATATCTTGATTTTTTTTATTTTTTATATTTACTTGAGATAGTATTTTGAATAATGTGAAGTTATAAGAAATAATATATAAAGTCACACTTTAACCCAGAGGGGAATGATGCAAAATAAAGGTTATTTTTGGTGATGAATTATTGAGTTGTAGCAGATAATTTTCCTAATAAAGCAGTTATTATACACAGTGTTGAGATGTAAAAGCACTGCATTCAAAACTTTGATATAATGGTATTCACATTAAAATATCTAATATGCTGAACTGCTTACACAAATAACGTACAAATAATAATTTAATATTAATATTACTCAACCTTTCATTTTGTTACAAACTATTTTGTGTTGTAAAACTCTCGGAACTTCATGTTACTACTATTGTTGTTTATATAATTTTAAAAAACCCTCACATGTAAGACAATATTTCTTCTTTATGAAGTGAGATGTTTAGCAGGAGGACTGAACAGAAACTCTACATGTCTAAATATATTTAGGAACTGAAACCCCCTCAAGGTCCTAATATCACCCTGGTTAGGACACTTCCGTCCTCAACATGTGTAGCAACTACGATCACCACAGGTTGGGTGAAAGTCTCCAGTTAACATGGTCACCAATGGAAACGAAACACCTGCATACCGATACGACACAAAGTAAACAAGGTTAGCTTCAATGCTAACTTTAAACATGTCTTATATTTCATCACTTAGCTGCCACACTGTCGATCTATCTAGACCGACATCACGGAAGCGATTGTGTAAGACATTACAGACGTGTTTTAGCACTAGCCAGCTCTGTTTATGTGACAGCTCTCCTCTTTTAAGACACCACAACACGAGATAAAAGCGTCTTAATGTTCGTGTAGCTACACGTGCTAACACGTCGACTGGATGTTTTTAATGCTCATATTAACCGTGTGTACGTACCTACTTTGAAGGCTGTAGCAGCTCCAAGGAGAGTGCAGGCACTCCCCACTAGTGACTTGAATAACATAACAACAGCAGGTTCAACCTTATCATCACATTCGTGGTATAAACCAGAAAAGTTTGGTTCTGTTTCACTTCCGCCTCCGCCCCCTCTTCAACCTTGACATCCGAGACACGACCAATCGAGCATGAGGGAGTCGATCGAGGATGAGCAGGTGTAAATGTGAGTACATCAATTAATTTTCCAAAATTTTTAGACATATAGAGACAAAATTGAGTATATATAATGTGGTTCGTTTTAATTTAACAACCCCAAAAAACTCCTTAAATGCGTCGTTTTAAAATACTTTCTAAAATAGTTTTGAGTTTTCCGTATGTCCTTTCCTGCTTGCCGTAGGTTACACATTAAGCTTCATTCAGTGTCGGTCAAAGTTTACTTCAGCTGCTGCAGACTGCCTCAAAGCGGCTGATTATCTTTCCTTTCTCCTAAATGACATCGCGAAATATATCTCGATTTTGGGAATGGGGGAGGAAGATCATTTGTGTTGGGAGAAACTACGCCGACCACGCCAAGGAGCTGAAAAACGCCGTTCCTACGGAGCCGATCCTGTTCCTGAAGCCACCTTCAGCCTATGTCAGAGAGGGATCCCCTATCCTGGTGCCTCTGTACACCAGCAACCTGCACCATGAAGTGGAGCTCGGGGTCGTCATTGGGAAAGGGGGCACGGCCATCCCTCAGTCCGCAGCCATGGAGCATGTTGCAGGGTACGCGCTGTGCTTGGACATGACAGCCCGGGACATCCAGGAGGAGTGCAAGTCCAAAGGTCTGCCCTGGACCCTCGCCAAAGCGTTCAACACCTCCTGCCCGATCAGTGAGTTCATCCCCAAAGAGCGCATCCCTGATCCGGGGAGCGTAAAGCTGTGGCTGAAGGTGAACGACCAGATGAAGCAGAGCGGCTGCACCTCCCAGATGATCTTCTCCATCCCTTATCTCATCAGCTACATCAGTGACTTCATCAGCCTGGAGGAGGGGGACCTCATCCTGACCGGGACCCCTAAAGGAGTTTCTGCTGTGCAGGAGCACGATGAGCTGCAAGCTGGGATCGAGGACGTTATCACCATGAGCTTCAGAGTTGACAGACAAGACAAATAGTAAACACCCAAGACAGTAATGATGGGAAAATAAACACACAGACTCAGATGTTTTATCGGGAAGTCGGGTTTAGTTCGATCAAATATATTTTTCAGTATCTATGTGAACCAGCAGGTGGCAGTGCTGTGCCACAGAGACCATGCTGCTCATACACTTACATCTTCTCTACTTGAAAATATTAAAAAGCACATTTTGGTTTCGTTGATTGATCTCTGCATCCTGAATGTACTTCAGATCTGTTGTACTGTGTGATCCTAACATGGATATGAAAAGTATCCATCACCCAATGCTACTGTCTTTGTTTAAAATTAAAAGGATTCAGAACTGTTACTCAAATAAATCAAATCTATATTACGTTTATTCATGTGGACACCGAGGACCCTTTGAGACTTACAGATTATTAAATGTCCATTAAAGCCTTGAGGAGCTTTTTAATTTATTCTCAGTCAAGGTGGGACTAATTATAATTTCTTACTGATTGTATTAATGACATGTGAACACAGTATTCATGTGTTTTTAGAGTTTAAATACAATAACATCTGTCAACGGGGATGTCTTTCATTATCTTTAAAAAGTAGAATACAAAATTAAAGTTATATAACAGTCTATAATACAAGGCTCTCCCAACCCTGGGGTCCAGACCCCATATGGGGTCGCAAGGAATTCAGATGTTGACCCCTGAAATTTCTAATTAATGATCAATAAAAAATACATTATGTCTGTGTTTAGCTATAAGGTGTTGACCAATCTAGTTTTCCATGCTAAAAACTACCAAACTCTGTCTGTATCTCATCGATGCATCAGGCGTCATTTATTCCCAACCTTGTTAATACACACTCATCCTGGCTGTTCTGCTTCTGTCCACAATTATGTGAATAAAAAGCCTTAAAGTGGTCTATATAAATAAATGTGTACCTACAACACATATGGAAAAAACAACCACAATACATTTAGAAAAAAGCTGTATGTGGGAGTGCTGATAGCCTAACGGTTATGTCAAGCATCCCATGTACAGAGGCTGTAGTCCTCGTTGCAGCGGTCAGCGGGTTTGAATCTGACCTCTGCGCTTTTGCTGCATGTCATCCCCAACTCCCCCTCCCAACATTTCCTGTCTCTTTTCAGCTGTCCTATCCAATTAAAAGGCAATGTATGTGTTTTTTGTTGTCTGGGGTCAACTGAGGTTTGTGAGGTCAAAGTGGGGACACAGGCCAAAAAACTACCAGCTGTAATGGCTGTGTGTGTATGATAAGAGAGGACTTACATTATTTTCTCCTGTATAACTAAATAATATAACAATGAGTGTAAGGTATTTTACCTGCTTTTTGTTGTCTGTAGATTACACTTGTTATGAATTGGCCCTATACTGCACAAATAAAGATTGTTTAATTGATATTGTAACGTACAGTCTGAATCCTTTAGAAACCTAAACGGGAAATTGAATTAATACTCGATGAGCTGAGAAAATATTCAGATTATTAGGACCGGGTGGAGGGTTTGGCACGGGGTACTTGTGGTTATTCATGAATTCGGAGCCCCTTTTTTTCCGCTTGTTGGACAGCAGAGATGTGTTTTCTTCAGCTCGACATATTTGTAACTGCACACAGTGAACCCTCACGCCCTTTCAGTTTAACGCACCCAAAAAGACTTCCCTTCCTGATACTGTTTAATAGCACTGTGGTATTTCTGTTCATCCAATGTAATTTGGCTTTCAGGGCTGTCTACCTTCATCATAACCACATTCTTCCGGCTCTGTTTAACATCTGTTCCAGGTTCAATTACATTTCTCCCACAGGCTTCTCTGTTTTCAGGATCAATCAGAGCCTCCATCAACCTGTCCCAGGCCACTCTGCTGAAACCTGAGTCTGTGCACATCATCTTCCTACACCTGTAGGGCACGCTATCTCCCAGACACACAGGACCCAACACCCGGGCCCCCTGAGGGGACTCTGGGGTTATATGTGTCCATCATTACAGCAGTTATGACAGATTCAATTAGATTTAGGATTTGTGGGATTGTAGTCACTGCATGTTTTTTTTTTCTCCACCAACAGTTTCGGAGCGGTGCAGACAGTATGGCATGTGCTCACAGGTGTTGTCCTTTTATGAGATCTGAATCATATCATGTTCATTGTCCCTGTGTGACTGAAGGTATTACACCCTCACAGGTCTGGAACAATGGCTTCAAAGAATCACGCTCAGCTCTGGTTTAGCGTTCAGAACAAGAAGCCCAAAGGTGTCATGAGCAGGAGTCTGAGAAGGTAAAGTTGAAGCTTTCCAGAGCGGGGGGATTACGGGGATACCACCGTCTTCTGATACACACCATCATTGACGTCACCTGTGAAATTGAGCCAGGTAGCGAATCGGTCAAACAACAGAGATCTGAGAGAATTTTCTTGCAAACAAAGTTGATTTCTAAAACTCAAAATATTGCAAAAATTGCAAAAATATATATTTTTTGAAAATCATTTTATCGGAGTCGATTGTAAGCGTGAAAAGCAGTGATTCCCCCTGGTGGTCCTTGAAGGAACTGCAGGGGAGTTAGGAGTTTATTTTTTGCACGTCATTCTTAAACTTGGGAATTGCTCCTCTAACGGTTAGCACATTGCAAAGCAGTTGATACTTTTATATTTGTTGTGTGAAAGCAGGGTTACAACTTTACACCATCTGGGCCTCTACGTACACGAGGAGCTTATTTACGGAGCTGTTGAACACTAACACTGGTGACATATTATTACAGAACATGTGTTGGCAGCCATCAGTTCATCGGTAAGTTAAGGGCAGAGCAATCTATCTCTCTGAAGGTTAGCAGGTCAAAGTCACACGGAAAATATCCTGAACACGAGCTCCAACATGTACGCATGTTTGTTTGTATCCTGAAGGAAAACTCAGCTGGGAAGTTCATTTAAAAAAAAAAACAGTGAAGTCCAGTGGAGAAAGTCAACATTTAATGTCTTGTTATTTCAGTTTAAATCACTTTTATAAAAATAAGTCTTGTTTAAATTGAAAGTGCACAACGGCTCCAATATGCAGTCCTAACATGACTCAAATGTCAATAGACACATATTTGGCGGATTAAAGCTCCATCCCTTGATGTACAGTTTATTGTAAGGTCCCACATGTGAAAATGATTTTCAATTTGGCAAAGTGTGTGTGTGTGTTCAGAAAAAGGCCATTTATGAAGCCTGCGTGCTGCAGACAGTGCTGCGGTGTGGCCTTTCTTAGATAGAAACCACTAACACACACAGCCATAGGAGGGACTGAGTCAGACAGGATGCGTAAGACATATTGCATCTACAACACATACACGCACACGGCCTGGAAGTGCATATTTCATGTTTTTGGGTTACTGGGTGTCTGTTTTCTAGGTGTTTGTACTTTCAAATATTTTGACGTAAAGTTCAACTTGTTTCCATCCCATTTCCAATAATCACTTATTTAATGGGTGGTTGAGGATTAAGAACACCATGGAGCAAATCAAGAACTCTCTGTGATTTTAATGGCTCAAACTTGAGGGCTGTAATTGATTCTGTAAGAATAATGAGTCTCTGGCAAATAAAAATAAATCATGCATGCAGGCCAGGTGCGAGCCTCTTTCATTCAGAATGATTGACTGTACGCAGTGTGTTAACATTGAGTTTGAAGATGCAGATGTTGGGCAAAGTGTGAAATGCAACATGGAACATGTTACACTTCAGGTTTAACAACAGTATTTGGTTTGAGCACGGGTTGCCCGTACATATGTGTGTAAACAGGGGGCATTTCCAGGACCTGTGGACCTGATGAAAGTATATATCACATTAGGCCCCTCGACCACAGCCTCAGCCGAAGCTGTGATACCGCTATAACCCCACCTCCATTACACAAATTAACTTTGGTCTGGTAGCTGGAGAGGTGCCAGGACACTTCTCGAGTACTGCCGAGGTGCCCTTCAGCACGGCACTGAAACCCCAACAGCTCTGGTGCGCTCCCTGTATAGCAGTGTGTAGCAGCCCCACTCTGACATCTCTCCACTAATGCATGTCCTCAGGTTCTGTTTGTGCATGTGTGTGTATTTGGGGCCTATGTGTGTGAGAAGCATATATCTAAATATTGAGTGAGAGTGTAAACCAGAATTTAAAAGTATGTAAAATAAAAAATGTTGCCAAGTTATCGAATCAGTTATCAATAGTTGGATTTAAAGTTTTGAAATTTAAAATTCTGATCTAGGGCAAACCTAAATAATAAAAACTTTGTGTTACACCCTGAAAACTCAATTGCAAAATTGAACTAAAATTTGTAATATGTGCATCTTCTTTGGGTTTGAATTCTTTTTAAAGGTTTTACAAAGGTTTTTGAATTTTAAGAATAAATCATGGTCAATTATTCAACCAATTTGACCTTTCTTATGACAGCTACAACTCAGAGAGAAACAGATCAGAAACATATAACTATTTTGGCCAGGGCCACCACTGGGGGTCGTGGTAGTCAGTTGCCCCCCCCTTTTACTACTACACCCATGTGTGCAAATCAAAAGTGACGGATGTTTCCAGAATTAAGTTTTGAGTATGTGGTTTTATTTCCATCCATTTGGCGACAGTGCCTCATTTCATACCTCATCAACAAAGTGCCAGCTTCTCTATAAACGTGGAGTTTTCCAATTGAGGCACAATAAGCCGACTGGAGCTGGTATTTAGTCGGCTACAATGAATGAATAGAAGCACTGAAACGTGTCCAGAAAAACAACGTTATAAAATCCTATTGTTAAAGTTCTCACTCCCATATCCCTAAAAAAAAAAAAAAAGTCCCCCAATTTATGTTGAGCTAACATGACCGTTTAAAATCCCCCCGAAACCTAAATGACTCTCTCATCAATTAAAGCTGGAGTCACAGTTTAACAAGATGCTGTGAGGCCTAAACCACAAAGAAGAAAGAAAATCCCGGAGCATTTCTTCACTGAATTGAAGGAGACTGAGGAACAGTTGGAAAAATGTGTGGAGTCCGAATGAACCGTCTTTATTTGTGGCTGCTCGTTGGGAAACCACTCTTACACTCTAATCCTGTTTCATCTGCTGTGTAGAAGTCACCCCCCCCCCCCCCCCCCCCTCCCGTTTCGTTCAGCGCAGCAGCCGTCAGAGAGGTTCATCCCTCCCTCTGGAGTAGGAGTGTTTCTGATTAGTCTGCCATGTGCCCATTATTCTCAAAATAAGACCCACCGCAAAAAAATATACACCCCTCATCACGCCTAATCTCAAAGAGCCACAGTGGCCGGTAACTCAATCCACACTCAGCGATTTCCACTCATGCAAACAAATCCACGATGGTCGGAAAAGATGGCAGGCTCTAAGTTGTGGGCTGAAATCCTTGGAAGTTGCATGCTAGACGAAGCTAAACAAATTACTGTCCCCACAAAGAGGAGGTTTGAAGTTTGATGGACCTGTTATTTATTGTTGTTGCTTCTAGTTTTTTGGAGCATTATTATTCCTAAGATTCTCTATTTACAACAAATGTAAGGAAAGATAAGTTGTCTTTACGTTTAACTTCCTAGTTTGATGAAAGACAGAAAAAGACACAACACTGAAGAGCCTCCACAGTCTATGAGATGTCAAAGCCTGAATAATAAGCTTTGCCATTGAGCACTTGAAGGCCTGGAGCCCTTCTGTTGTGGCAGCTGGATTTGCAGCGTCTTTCATTTGCAGCTGTTTTCTGGGTCTGTGTGTTTTTAATGTTGCATTGTTTATGCAATTTGCAGCCTTACTGACAATGTTAATTAAGTTGTTTTAACGTCTTACAGAGGATATTTTTCATTTTCAGCACGTTTATATAGTTTCATTTGTTTTTGACTTTTGCTAATGGTCCTAAAATTGCTTTAGGTGAAAAGCAAAACACTCCAATAAGTCGTTTCTGTGCTCCTGAATCAAAACATGAGACATGAAGCTTTTTGTCCCAAAATGTTTGCAACAAAATATTTTTTCCACAAGTTCTGACATTTAGCACAGGTTTCAAAGTTGTTCTAAATTTGTACATTTATTTCCCTTCTTATAAATTTACACATGGAGTCAGTCTCTCCAACATCTCCAGACCAGAGGCAAAGTTGTAAGTCTTCTTGGCTTAGATTTGATGACATTTCTTAAATGTTGCTGCAGTAGATCATTTTTATGTACACCAAGATTTGCTTCATGTGTCCTTTTAAGTGACTGTATTCTCAATCATTCCTCCATCTTCCTTACTCACCTCAACCGAATTTCTCACATCATTACATGTCTTTGGTGACAACTGTACATTATGTTGAACGTCCTGCTGACTTAATGGAACCTAACGACTGGGCTGAACTGCCAACACCGAAACCAAACGACTTCTCCAGATGGCAGAATGGTAAAATCAGTTTTCTTTAAAGCCTGCTGCTGGGCTGGTACAGCAAAAAGGCGACAATGACTTTGACTGCTAATACAGAGTCATAAAAGCTGGTAATGATGGAGGGAGCCAAGCACGCTTAAATTTGAATGAGGCCCACTAAAAACGTGTGCCAGACATGTAAGAAACAGAGGAAGAATGTGAGAGAAATACTGACAGAGAAAAAAAAAGATGTAGGGCGAGAGGGTGTGATGGGTGTGTTTGCATCATAGACCGTAAATATTAATGGACAAAGCCTTTGTGATGTCACCCATCTGTTACGGTAGGAAGCTCATCTCTGCTGTAAAAACTAGCTTTTTTTGAATGTGTTGTGTATGTGACTTCCAGGGCTCTTGGAGCCAGCCTCTAGTGGACACTCGATGAACTGCACGATTTTGCGCTTCATATTACAGCACTGGAGGTTGCCGCTTGGTTTGCATGCAAATTTCCTTAAATGAACAAAACTAACATGTTAACATTAGAAGCCACTCAGTTTTTCAATCACATACAGATACTTCTACAAACAAAGTTGGGTTTAAATCTATCTGATGAAGGAGGATGAAGTCATAAATTGGTCAACAAAACCAAACATCTGCAGCCCAGTGTCTTTCTCAGATCTTAGGTAGGCTCCTCTTTTGGTTCCTCTAGAGCAGATGTTTTTTCTTTTTCCTTCATGAAGGACAGTGAGCATGAAAGAACAGAGCTCTGCTGCTAATTCTGAGCCCAGAGAGGAGG
This sequence comes from Labrus bergylta, assembly GCF_963930695.1. Classification (NCBI taxonomy): domain Eukaryota; kingdom Metazoa; phylum Chordata; class Actinopteri; order Labriformes; family Labridae; genus Labrus; species Labrus bergylta. The sequence goes on along the minus strand of NC_089210.1, from coordinate 20,667,709 downwards.
GGGGGGGGCCTTCTGAGTGAGCTGACATCTCTCTCATAATTAAAGACCTCAGACTCTACATGTGGTCGCTCTGCGTGGAAGTGGCGAGAGGGAAAAGTTGTGTCAGAGAGACCGAGGAAGAGATGGGAGAGACGGAAAGAGACTTTTATCCAGTGATGAAGAGCTACGGTGGGAGCTAAAGTTCAAGAGCATAAATAAAGGAGTGAGCAAACACTAGACAAGTCTGTGGCAGAAACAACATGGTTGTCATAGAGTGAAACACGTCATACTTTCAAAACCAATAAATGAAAAATTGGTGATAAGCTGATATCAGAAGTCCCGCCCCTTCCTGATTTTTGGACTTTTTGTCTTTATTCCAGAGGACATGTGGACAAAAACCAGGGAGAGAGGGGAAGGACATGCAGGAAAGAAGCCACAGGTTGGACTTGAACCCGGGCTGTCCGCTATAGGACTATAGCCTCTGTACATGGGGCATGACCATCTGCACCCCCTTGGTCAGTGAGGAAGAAGTGACATGGACATTTGCGCAGTGTTCCAAAAGTATTTTTTTCAACTATTTTGAACTGAGAGCGAATCAACCAAAAAAAGTTGGTGCTGAGGGCGTTTTGCACTGAAGGTGCTGTCTGTGTAAAAAAAACAAGGTTTGCAGACGCAGGGCCTTATTGTTCAAAACCATAAGTTGCCAATTTTTCCAGATTGGTGACTTCTGCAAAGTAAATCCAGGAGTCTTGACTGAAACATGGTGCTGGTTTTGGACAGATGAAAAGAAGAGGATGAATTATTGGAACCCAATCTTTCATTTCAGATAAAACTTTACTTCACATCACAAAAAAATAAAGTCAGAGAATTCAGGTTTAATACACACCGCTGTGCTTTGTTTAATCTATACAGGGAGTTTAAAGTGAACACAGTTAGCTCGTCTCCAAGGCAAACGGAAAATAGTGATGTAGCTTTGAAGAAAGATATCTACAAATGGAATGTGTGTATGTTTGGTTTCTTATCGTTTTATATTTACATCTGAGGTATCTTTGGCATAGCAACGGCAACGTATTAAAAAAAATATCCACATCAACACAAAGACATGCGGCATTTAGAAACATTAAATATTCATGAAATGTAAATATAAACGCAGTCCACGTAACACTGCTGATTCAAGAGAGATAGTGGTTTATCATGGAGAACGACATTTCTTTTAATGTCCTGTCGATGAAAAATGTTTTCCATTTTATATTTTAGTTTATAATGTCATGTAATAAATACATTTCTTTCATAAAAGAAGAACACATCTGTTGTATTTCATATCAACAGAGACTTTAAATATCAGCTTATTCTAGAAACACAGAAAGAAACGTTCAAATTATATTCAGAGGCTAATCCTTTTTTTGTTTTCCCTTTGGATCTTTGTTGCTTCAAAATTCAGTTTGACACTTACATTAGTGACAGGTCAGACAATTAATTAATGGTGTATTGACTAAGCCAACTTTGGCAGCATCTTGTCCATGTTGGCTTCTTCTCCAAAACAAAAAAATGAGAGTTGAGATGCTGCATGTCAGGTTGAGTCTACTGAGGCAGAATCATCTCCCATCCCTGAGAAAGTTAACCCTGCAGAGGATCACAGTCATTTTCTCCAGAGGATTTTATTTTTGTTCTGAGGCCATGACAGGAATCTTCTCTGTTATTCCCACCCGAAGTCTTGTCCACTCATCTGGTAAAAGCGTTGGTTAAAGGGCCTGTAGAAGTCTCTGAGTCTCTGCAGGACCTCGGAGGAGATATCTGGATGGGGTCTGCCCTTTGACTTTCCAAGGCAGCGAGGTCTGCTGCTCCCCTCGGGCTTCTTCAAGCAGGGGAAGCCTTTGGTCTGGTTGAAATAAAAGTGTTTGTCCGATACGACCCTTTTCAGGCCCAGGAAATCCTGAACCCGACCCATCTCCCCGGCCGGATCGGACACCAGCCGCTCGCCGCTCACAAACAGAAAATGAGACAAGGGGAAGTGCTGGAGCCAGTTCTCCAGGTGTTTGGCGTAGAGGCCGATGCGTACGGCGCTCCACGTGGTGTCGATCAGACCGCTGGAGGAGTTTTTTAAAGCCAGGCTCTGGAAGGAGGGAAGACCCGGGTTTTTGGACAGAGTCTGAGTGTAGTCAGAGACAGCCCGCGTCACAGGATCTCTGACCACCACAATGAGCTTGGTTTGGCAGTTCAAGGTGCAGAGACGACCCGGAGCCTCTTTTGTGACAAAGTAGCTGGGCGTCTTCTCCATGGTTATCTGGCCGTCGAGCGTCCGAGGCATCAGAGTCCTAAACGACAAGAAGAAAAAGGAATAAAGATTTCAAAAGCTGTAAGAACACTGCTGACTTATAACCATGACCATACTCAAGGTTTAGATGTTACCTGTAGGAATCAAACAGACACAGAGCTAAGTAAAGACTGAAAATACAAAAGGAGTAGACACTCTGATTGGTCTCGAAAGTAACCACACTAAGGTGCTCTTTGGTGTTTTGAGTGGGCTGCGATTTTTGCATCTTCTGAAGTGGTCACTGTATGAGTAAAATGTGTGCTCCATTAAGTCAAAACTTTTGGAAAAGTTTCAGGAGCCACGTTTTGATCCCGACCAACTCTTTGGAATAACATCTGAATCTTTAGCTGATCTGATGCTTTTGTCCCCCAGCTGTGTTGTCTACTTTGTCTTTCTGCTACTCAGTAATGACGTTGTTTCATCAGAATTATAAAAAAAAAAAAGAGCTGCTTGCTTCTTCTAGAAATGATGTGAATGAGAAGCAGGAGAGTGTACAGAAACATTAATTTTGTGGCTCAAACAACCAAAAAGATTATTCACAGAGGTGAAGGTGACAGTTTCATCACTTTAAGCAACCCCTTTTTAAATTGTACAAAGTCTTGGACCAAATATTTACACATGAAGAATGATTAATGCACCTTAACAAGACCTTTTCTTTTTTTTTTTTCGTCATATTTTGTAAAACTGCACCATTAGGTTTCGCTTCAACCAATGAAACTTTGTCTTATAAAGCATGAAAGTGTCCATAGTCCCACTTCATGGACTTCAGTAAAGAAGGAGAGATAATGTAAACACATTATAAACACAAAACCTTAAAGCAACCCCAGAATCTGTGATTAAAGCCTCTAACACCAAAGTGTGTTTATGTACGAGGGCTCCAGACCTGAGTCTCACTGTAAGGTCTGTGCACCAGGACCATACACTCCCCGCTCGCCTGATGAGTCAAAACCACAAAGCCTCAAGAACCACTTAACAGCTATTTCCCCTCCTCCTCCTCCTTCTTCCTGCAGGAGCAAAGTGTACCCCCCCTCGCCACCCTCACCTCCCCTGCGGATTACTACAACAACCCAAAACAGACCAAAACAAACCAAAATCTGCAGGAAGTGTAACCAGGCCGACAAACTGCTGAGCTCAGCTGCTGTGTCCAACATGTGGCTGCAATGTGGAGGGATGCTGAAGTATGCTACTATATTTTAGAGATTACTTTATCATATCACTTAACTGTATATTAATCAAAAATCTAAAGCTCTAATTGCTGATCTACGTAAAAAACGTCTTATTTTTGGTCTTAACTTGTTTTGTTTGCCAGTTGTTTTCTTTAATACTGTACTGACTGTGTGCACCTGTTGTCCTATAAACTCTTTGAAAGCCTGCAGTCACACACTGCTTTCATTTCAGCTCTGTCTGGCACACAGGCATTGTGGGTAACATGGTATTCAACAGATCCGGCATTTGTTCGTTTACATCAGACACTGACGGACTGCATGAGGCAGAACTGTGGTGGATTGGGGTTTCAGAAACAAATTGTTTTGCATGAGAATCAGACAATGAGCCATGTATGAAACAAGTAATTGTCTGTAGTTCATGTCGCTGTGTTACTGGAAACAAAGAGCTTTCATGTGGCTTTCTGGATGTAGCCAGCAAGTAATGAGCCTGAGTGTGCTTTATTTGATTCAGATTGAAAATGTCAATGACACAAAGTCATCCAAAACCAAAGATCGCTGATGGACATCAAACGGAAAATGATTTGAAGTTATTCTAGAAACATTCTCTGTGGTCTTAAACTGAGGGCCATGGTCTTTAAAAGGCAAAACATTTCATTTTAAAAGTAATGGCTCATTACCAGTGACGGTTGGTGAATGTACATCTTAATTCATTAGCTTGGTGCTAACACATAATGGAAATTGCGATATGAGCAGCTAACAGAATTAACATTAAGACGGCAGAAATTGAAAGATGTCAAATAGATTGTCTCACAAGTTAAGAGATGCAAAGTTAGTTTCAGAGCTTTTCTTCAGTCTGTGGCGTGACAGTTGGGTCATTGGTGAAAAGTTAGCAGTCCGTGAGCTGACTGATTTTAGCCTAAATGATCAGCAAATTCAGAGGGCGTGTCATGACACCTGTCACTAATGTACAGAGGATGTACAGTGGAAGAGGATGCTATAGTTCTGCATTTTTCTTGTAATATCAGATCTGGTTGCTATTTGAGGTTCCACCAGTATTTAAAACAATCTGTTGTAAGTCATATGAAGAATCATTGTCTCATATTTATAGTATAGGAAAGGGGAGGCTTGGCCCTGCAAGTCCATTTATACCAGCCGTCCCTGCCAATTTGCATCATTGTTTACCATCTTAATCCTGCTGGTTTCCCCAAAATTGTTGAGCAAAAACAAAAAACTGTACGTTAAACTGATTTTATAAGAGATGTGCAAAGTGTGTGGCAAATGTAAGAAACTATTCAATCACTCTGCATTCAGGGTTCATGCTCATGACTGTGAAGAGTGACCCTGAATACGTTTTAAGTTTCCTCTTTCACTTAAACGTAGAGACATTTCAATCCACTCCCATTAAATGATCCCCATAATAAAAGACCATTAATTGATTATTATCCAACTACAAGAGCTGCAAATGGCCCGTCGCTGCCTGTCTGTCCCCTGTTTATCCGTGTCTGATCAATACGTCTGTCTCTATATGACGGATTGTTCTCTGTGTGTGTGTGTGTGAGTCAGTGCACATCACACAAACACACATACAAGCACAGAGGTGTCAGTGTTTACTGATGAGAATCTGAGCGTCTTTGCCCTCTCCTCTCTCTTATCCATACTCTTGGATTTGTCCTTCACTTTTTCACACAAGTGTCACTTCAGTAATTGACCATTAGTTTGTCTTTCTATATTCATGAATAGTTAATGAGTTGTGGTTTTTTTCCTCCCCTCTCTCCCCTGGTCCCTATCTCCCTCATCACAATTATCAGACAATCAATATTCTCCATTTTCTGTCATAAATCTGATCCTGTGTGGTGTCAGGAGAAACTGTAAACAGGTCAAGGATGATTAATCTCATGTCAATTTTGTCATATATGTAAATCTGTTATATGATGCATGTTTCACAAATACAGAGCTCTCTTTCAACTTAAGGAAAGGGCCTTTAAGTTTACAGTTTTTGCACCCACATGTGCAGAAGTTACTCAGGGTATGAAGATGTTTTCTATTTAGGCTGGCTTTGGAAAGTGCTGCTGACTAGCCGCATCAGCCTGGAACTCCCTGCTGCTTAGAGGATGTAACATATTTCTTCCCCGAAGTGCTTCAGCACTGATTACACTACTGATATGGCAGTCTGGATCAGAAGATTAAATACTGACTGAGGAAACAAGGATGTGGGCAAAAAAACTTCCTGCCCCTGAGATTATGAGCTCTCCCGCTGAAGACCTGCAGCTACATCCCCTGTAGAGAGCGAACAAAAGGCATTCTGGAGAGAAAGAAGGGATGACTGTAAATGAAAATGTTTCTAAAAAAATCCAATAATCAAGTCATTTCAGTAATGAAAAACAGATCTTAAATTCCATTGGCTATTATATTTAAATTTTCTGGACCATCGGAGCCAAAGACCGTCTTTTGCATCTCCAGATGCTTTCATAGCTGAGATCAAATTAACGAGGCAGTGGAAAAAGCGAGGCCATAAAAATGAGAGAGAAAGAGAGCAAACAACAAACTGAGTGAACACATTTCCTAGCAGAGGAGTACAGGAGGAGCCTGAGGGGCCACATACAGGCCGTCAAATAAGACAGGATGAGTGTGGGAACTTCAATTTACGCCTTCATGCCTGGTTGAAACATGAACTGTTTTCACACATGCAAACTCGAAAAATTCAAGACATTTTTAGGACTGGCTGCTTGAAAACCTTCCTGACTTGCCTGTTCACACATGCGCCTCACAGCGGGAGACTTGTCCTGTTGAGCGGACACAGCAACAGCTTCCAACACTATAATGAGTATATGTATTATAATAATGCTACGTGGTATATTCTCATTTTCAATGAGTGATGGCAAAGAAGGAATGAGTATGAGGCAGTTTGACTACGGGCATGACGATAGCAGCGGTTGCATAAACATCCTCACCCCGGACTGCTTGCTCGCTGTGAATATTCCTGAATATCTCATCATCCCAACATGCAGAAATTGTACTAAGGGGCAGCCTCGAAAAAATCTGTGTGAAAAATCCAGCTGTTGCACATGTAGCTCACCCCAAAAATTTCTGGAAGTTTCACATGTAGAATTGAGTGCATGTGTGAAAAAAACCGATGATATTTTCCTCTGAAAAGCAAACAAAACAAACAAACATTTTAGTATTACATTTTAGCGTGTTCAATGTGTGTTTGCAGTCGTAATGTCTTGTTGTCACAGTAGGTGGCATACTCACTGGTGTATGGTAAAGGTAGAGGAAGAGATAATCAATGGCAGATTAGCAGCCTACCTTGGGAGGTGCACAGTTTTTTGACCGCCGTTGTTATGTGTAGCGTGGCCTCAACGTTGAGCCTGTTTGTTTGCATTCAAGTTATACTGGATTAGTCTATGTAGCTGACCTGAGGCTTTATTGTTAATGGACCCATTTTAGTAAGATTGCACGTTTGCATGTTTGTGGACTGAGTCATTGCCACGCCACCTGGAAGAGGACGAGTCAATTAAGAAAAGTATGGTAGGCTAGCAGCCCCTCAGTGGCTTATAGGTTTGTTTTGATTAACATAATCAAGTCAGTACAACAACAATGACCTTCCCAAAGTTCAAGAGCAGGAAAAAAGAGCAGTTTCCATAAAGGGTATGACATTTTAGGAACATTGCTCATGTGGTTTCTATAGTGGATTTGTATAAGATGTATACCTAGTTTGACCTTTAGGCTGAAGACAAGAGCTTTGGATTAAACAGATTTAAATTGAACAGGTATTCAACCTCTCGTCTAATTCCAGTTAAAAGGAAATAGCTGTTTTTCCCAGGATGTCAAACTATTTGTTAAGTGTAATCTGGTTGGACTACAGTTAATAAAATCCTAAATGTTCACTGTGACAGAAAGTTGTGGACCCTGCACACACTAAAGAAGTCATCATTGTCTGCAGGATATGAAGGCTGCACGCCGCCGTGCTGTCTACATGTTCTTTGTCTGATCAGAAACCTGAGTGAAGCGACGAGGCCTCAAAATGTCATGGATGCCGATGTTGGAAAAACACAACTATCATGTATGAAGAAAAAAAAAAAGAAACTTCGCCTGAGGATGTGCTTGAGACGGAGCAAAGTTTTAAACAATATCTCACAAAAGTTAGTGACACATACGCACAGTAAACTCACAAAACACTTGCAAGTGACAGCCTGGAGGTGAATTTTCCGACGCTTTAGGGACACGCAGAGAGATGAAGTAAATGGTTCGATCCCTCTAGGAAACCAAATGAGTGAATGGGGAAAAAAAAGACTTCTCCCGCCCACAGGCTCTAAATATATTGTCATCAAATTATTTTTTCATATGAATAATGATGCAGTAATGGAGGCAGAGGAGGCTTTTCTCAACATGAGGCTGCTGAAGTGCTTCACTTCCACACGGTGTTTTGCATGATCGTCTTTGGTGGTTTACAGCAGGAAACAAATGCAACGATTTTGAGTGTGTGCTTGTTTATGTGTGTGAAGCAGTGGTTGGGATGGGTTGAGAGTAAATCTTGCAGAATGGTATGTGTTATAGGCGGCCTTTGTATAAAGACATGAAACAGTTTTTGTTGGTCAGGGACAAAAGGATCAATTTGTAAGATATCTACTGAATTAAATGATAAAATGACCTTACTATAATATCAGACATTAAGGAAACATGCTATGTTGAAGTGCTGGCTTCTCTGACAATAACACAGCAGCCAATATGTCCTCCTTCTGTTGGTCCTTTACTTGAACTATTAGTCAAACTCTGTAAGTGTTAACTGGATTCTTTTTTTTTAACATCACCAACATTTCCATTATTTAAATTCCATTGGCTCCTTCCTGCTGTTTTTACTTGGTTTTATTCTTCTCTGGAAATGGCAGCGAAACTGAGCATGACTACCAACTATCTGAAACATTTCATGTTGGCCAACTGAAACAAACCATTATTTTCTTCACACAGTATTTTCCTCACCAGCTCACTGCTGTCCGGAGCTCCAACGACACGACTGAAACCTCCCAGAGAATTTCACAGGCGTCTCTTAATGCACCACAAATTATTATAATCTCAGCCATATGGGGTGTGACTCTGGGCCTTTTTCAATCCTCATAACACCACCTAGACCTGACTCCAGCCAAAAACCCAACAGCATTAAAACACAATACAGCTCAAAACTACAGAGACCACTTCCTGGTCTGTTACACCAATCAGCCGCGTTCAGTTTCTTCACTAATGGCTTCGAGGAGCTACAAGGAACAAGATGTCGGGTTTGTATTTCGATGTTTAAGGTACGAAGAAATACACAAGAGGTCTTAAAAAATATTTCTTTTTCATGAGGATGTCAAAAAAATGAAACATTATTAGATTAAATTAAATATCAATTCTTGGTATTTTGTGACATGTTCCAGAAGAAAATGTATCAAGAAAAGCAGGTTTTATGGCATTTATCGTCTTTGATGGTCATATTTTTAATCTAACAAAATTAAAACAACTGACTTCTGATAACTGATCATTCATAATAAACTTAAAACACCACTTTCCTTCACTCTGATTTAAAGCGGAAATCATCCCTTCATTTCTAATTCTAAAGTCGGTTTTCTACAGACCCACATGATCCCTCCTTGCCCTTGAGTTGCTGCCCTTATAGGATTTACACTAAGATTTAATAGCAATCCAATCAGACGTGGCCTTTGGTGTCAAGACTGTAGGTCAGCCAATCGACAAGCTTTCAAAATATTGATGGCGCTTGTGTGGACTGGCGTTGTTTTTTCAAATAGAAATGCAGAAATGATCTTTTTTTATGAATCAAGTTTTCATAGAGAGCCTCATCAGTTGGTTTCTAAAAGCTGTGTAATGATAAGTATGAGCTCCATGCACATTTAGTTTATAACAACAACTGCTTGTTCTTCTATAAGACAACAACGTCATCAAGTAGCAATAAAAAGAAACAAGACTTAATGCGTGGATTACTCATTCCACCACGTCATGGTGACAAAGCCGCGACAATCAGAACCATTGTAGCGTGGAAAGCGGAGGTTTTTCTCTTTCCTGCGGTGGCTCTCAAGTCTCATATGAAACTCATCACTACATGAAGTCCCCTTAAAGCCATTAAAAACAACAAGAACACAGAAAATTCATTAAAGCTTTGCCTCATTCTGACTGCACTATTCGTGGCTTTTCCATTCCCGTAATGGGCTCGGATGCTCACATGCAAAAGAGGCAGACCGACTGGAGAGGACGGAGTGACTGCATCAGATAAAAAGAAAATGGAAAACACTCGTGAATGTGGTCTAAGTTTGTCTCAGACGATAATGCTGGAACAACATGCATGAGAGGGCAATGATGTGTTTGTGAAATGTCTCCAGTGTGCAGGTTGTCAGCAATTACTTAATGTAAGAGTCTCATTTGTTGTTAGAAATGCTGGAGTGTCCTCTGCAAAGCCTTTGTTTTCATTTAGTTTGTTTTTTTGTCCTGATTAAATGAACCTAACAGATTTATTTGTAACACACATAACACCACGCTGCCATCAAATGTAACATGAATATTCAACGCGTGGTGGTTTGCTCACTCTTGTAGAGAACATACAGACGGATGAATACCTGCTCTCTTTTAGGGCTTTCACACTTCTGATATTTCCAGGAGAAGCTGCATGTGTGAACGCAAACAGCCACAATACTGTGACTGGAGTCATAACATTAACTGTCTGCACACGGCCGCTACGATCTCAGCGCATGTAAATAAACGGCTGCATTAGATTTTTTGTTCATCAGTTAGTTGTTCTCTGCTTTTGTTGACATTGTGATTCCTCCGAACAACAAGTAGCATTGATATAAAGGCAAAAAACTCTCATTATAGCATCGTAAAGCGGACTCAGTTGCTCTTTTTTTTAACGTCACCTATTACCCCCTGCCCCCCCTCCTGTCTGACAGGGATAGTCTCCAAGCTGTGAGGTGCATATGTGAACAGCCAGGTCAGGAGAATATCTGGAGCAGTCCTCCTGAAATTGTCTAGATATTCTCAGGAGTGTATATGTGAAAAGGGCAAGCAGATCTTCTACATTCCTCCACACATATTGGGCCTTTCTCAAACCACTCCCTCCACCCTTTCCCGACACACTTCCACTCCGTTTGCGCGCTCGCATCGAGGGCCTGCCACACCGAGCGCTGCCCAAAACCTCTGAGGGTGGAGTCGGAGGGTGGAGTCGGAGTGGGTTGTTAAACCCTCCAACAGCGAGTCTGCATCGATGCTGGCTTAGTGAACAGGTGTAACACATTTTATTGTTCGTAATGTGTTATACATTGTCTTGAAACTTGTAATGGTTTGGCTATTCTTTTGCAGGACATGAAGTTATTATAAAAAAAACTGATCAATCATCAAAGTCATAGAATTATGGCAGGGTGATTAACAATTTTGAGATTCTCATATTGATTCCGGCTGATATACAAGGATGCAAAGGTCATGCAGAACAGGAGGGTCAATAAATTCATAATAAAATGTAGGTTGATCGGTGCTATACTGAGATTAAATTAATGATCTGGTGGAATATTTACATCTGTGAGTTTATAGAAAAATAAACCTGTTGACCCTGAAAGCTGCAGCTGAAGCGCCGGGAACTTCAACGAGATATCATGTCGAAGCTCAAGGCTGCTTTTCAGAGCCTACAGCAGTCTTTTGTACGCGTGTGTGTGTGTGTGTGTGTGTGTGTGTGTGTGTGTGTTTCCAGATGTGACAGTTAGTTGACCCTCTGCTCACTGACAGGCAGGTGAAGGAGCACTTGTTGGTTCCACATGGATAAGTTTTGGCTGTCACTGTCACTGACACACACACACACACACACACACACACACACACACACACACACACACACACACACACACACACACACACACACACACACACACACACACACACACACACACACACACACTTCCACTACTTGTGTGTGTGGGTCACTGCAGATGACAGCACACAGATTTCTCCCAGTTTCTCAGCTTTAGCGACAACAGGAGGAATCATCTTACAGTGATTGCAGTCGGGTCACGTTACTGCTGCCTCTGTTATTGTTGTGTTCATACTTCAATCTCTCGCCCCTCTTTTTTCATCCATTCAGATTAGGAAGAAAGGATTAAAACGAAATAAAAGACGAACATTTAGTAGATGTAGAATTCTACATTTTACACTGATTTTTTAGTACTCTGTTTTATTTGTTGTTCACTTCACTAAATGTAAGTCCTCTTAAAGAAAACAAACCATATTAATCAACTTAAAGTTCCTGTGAGGGACGCACCCTGTCTATTGTATTTCTTTGCAGATTTTGTCCTTTTGGTGGTTTTTTGCACAGTCAAAAGCATCGCTGGTTGTGATATTCACAGTGGAAAATGCGAAAAAATAAAAAGACTGTTTCTTCAGCGAGCTGTACCTCACCTCATCTGACGCCTACCCAAGTGCACGTTTGAAGGCATTAAAAAAAACACAGTACATAATTGACCAGTACTCGTCACGCATTGTCTCATTTGCTTTTGTAGAGGCTTTTCTTCTTCTCCTTTTTTTTCAAAACCAGCTTAAACTCCTCATAGGAACTTTAAAAACAACTATTTTGCTAATGAATTAATTATTTAAAGCAAAAGATGAAATAATTGTTGATCATGTTTCTAAAAATCTAATGATTAGTTTCCTTCTTCGCCATGTTAAAAATAGATAACTCTGTATTTTCATGCATTTAATTGAAGAAAACAAGCGTTCTCAATAAGTCACCTAGGATAAATAATGTTAATTAACTTAGAACTAATCAGTAGATTGATTGCATTTCAAACCTTATTATGACTGAAGTTAATTTCACAGACCATGTTAGTGTGGCCGCTGCGTTACAGCTTTACAACAGCAGTCAGACTAATTAAAACAAATAAAAACATGCCAGCTCAGCCACATGTATTAGGACTTAAAGACATTAAAATAAAAGAATGAGAAGAAGTGAAGATAGATGAAAGGGGGGAAGTTGGGGGGATGAGAAGGTTGGATGAAAGGAGACAGAAGAATCTGGAAAGAAGGAAGAAAGCAGTAAAGAAAGACAGCAGAGGAGAGAAAGTTTTGAAGAAGAAGGGTGCAAACGTGTGTGCATGTGGTGCATGTGTGTGTTTATGAGAAATTAGAGAGGAAGCTTAGCAGCAGACTAAAATGAAAGTGTTTCCATGTGTCCTATCTTCTCGTTACAAACACGGCCAATGTTTTATTTTAGACATAAATTAAGTTGGATTTATTTTAACATTGCATTAAATCTATCATGCAGATCAATTGTTTCTCTTTTTTTTTGCACATTAAATGCTCACAGGTCTGAAATAGTTTTCTGACTCATGATGAGGCGTTTAAACGTAAACTGGGACCTTCTCCAGGAGCTCGAGGGACATCTGGAGATGATCAGGACCAGCTTCATCCAGACCTTAATCCCGCTTCTTCAGGATCTGAACTCGACCTTAATTACAGCTCGGATCAGCACAAATCAGCTGCTGTCAGATCTAAAGTAGCCCGTGAACTTTTAATGTGCCTAAAACCATAAAACTTTATTCTTTGTGCAGCGATTACCCAACATGAATTAAGTGAATCAGGCCGGGTTTTATCCTTTTAGCGTGTCAAATATAAAGGAATATTCACTGTGATGTTTTCTCACTCAGAACAAGGTGGGGATGTTAATAAAGGATGTCATGTTGAAGTGTATAGACAGTGTTTAGACGACTGTCAGGATGATGAACAGCTCCATGGAGACCTGCTCACGCCTCTTCATCTACAGTGCAGCGTGCAGGGAGAATATCGGCATTTTTAGTGATCTGAATTTCAGTCTGTTGGTGAATGATGTCTGCAGCTTATTGGCAGATTGTATCAGCACTTCTGCAGGTGATCTGACCCTACAGGCTGAGATAGCATGTAAAGATAGATAAATAGATAGATAGATAGATAGATAGATAGATCTTTCAAGGAAAATCTAGAGAATGCAATTCTCTAGAAGCCCTAAGCAGACATTTATCAATACATTTTGATTTAACTCCAAGAAATGTTCTTATTCTCTCTAGATCTTAGCTAACATATCTCTTTATTTTAAGATAATAACGCTGGTTTCCCATAATGACAAGTTCATTTCTCAAGAATGAAATTATCCTGTTATCACAAGGAAACCAGCATTATCCCAAGGTAATGGGTTGAGACTTGAGACAGTAAGTTGACTTATTGAGTTGAGATCTCAAGAAACCAAGTAAAATGTACTAATTTTACAGGAAAATGTTGTTAAATTAAAATGTTGGATGCATGTCCCCTTCGGCCTTCCGTACAATCCAGTTGTTGAACTTTTTTGGGGGGGGGGGGATTTTGGCAAAAATAACGTAATTCTTAATGTTGTTGTGAATATCTCTGATTACAATTCTTCCTTGTGGGAATACAGTTTTGACATGGACGAGAGGAAAATCAGGACACACATACGCGCAACAGTTACGCCAAATGCAGAGTGAAACAGGGTGCAGACAAAGTTGTAAGGAGACATCAGGCTTAGGGTGAAGCAAGGCAGTAATAAGAATGACGATTGTCAATCTAGCAGTGGTTATAAAAGGTTAGAGCAAATATTAAAACTCTTTATTATCACGTGTGCCTTTATTTGAAATACTACTTAAGTTACAATTTCCTGTGTGGTTTCCAAAGGTCTTTGTTTTGCTGCTTTACTGAGGCAAAATATAAACCAAACTAGCGTGTACTTGGGTCTATGTGTGCTTGTGTGTCCCCTACCTGTACCACTCCAGTCCTCTGTCATAAAACCTGTCGAAGAAGTGAGGCTCCGCGCCGACCGCCCTCACGTCCGGGTGGATGCGCAGAAACTCCAGCAGGGCGCGGGTTCCTCCTTTCTTCACGCCGATTATAATCGCCTGCGGGAACCTTTTTGTCCCGAAAGTGTTGGAAACGGGCATGCCGCTGCTCGGGGCGCTCCCCTTGTCGCTGAGAGGAGGCAGCTGTCCAGGCGCGTCCACCTGCCCTGCGTCCGTGGAGGATGCCACTGTGCGGTTCCGAAGAGCTGGCGCGTCGGGGAGGAGGCGCGCCGGAGGTCGCAGGTCGTCCAGGACGCTGCGATGATCGCCCAAAACGTCATACTCCAAAGCTTGCTGTCTGTATAAAGTCCTCGGAGCGGAATCGCAGAATCCGGTGAGGCAGTAGAAGAAGTAGGTGAAGATCAGGACCATGGTAAAAAACACGGAGACTTTGGACAGCACCTTTCCAAAGTTGAACCTGACTCTGCAGCCACTACATCCCATGAGTTGATCTCCTGCTCAGTGCCAAAGAGCCGAAACGGAGACAGCATGCTTCTTCTTCCTACATTGATCGGAGTTAAACTTTTGATTTTATCTCCCAGAACCTGTTGCGCAAAAGTCATGCACCACACTGAGAGCGTCCGGCACACTGGACCCGTCCTTCATAATCTTTGCCTCTTTTTTGTCTGGAAACAACAGAAATAATCCCTTAATGATGGAGAAAGTTTTGTCATTAAACACGAAAAGTTATTTGGAGTCAGGTGAGACTTCCAGTCTGCTGCATCTGTTCACTGTGAGGTCTACTAATCTCTCATTCAAGGTTTCTCCTCTGCTTTCCTACGCCCATTTCTTACTCCACCCCTCCCTCCTCATGCTACACATAAACAAGCCTACATATAGAGGCTCTGCTTGTCGTTGGTGTTTATGGCAAACATGTGTATGTATTATTCCTGTTTATAAGGAATTACGCATTATTTAAATACATTTTCACAGTAAAATCATTTGATGCACAAATATTTGGAAACACTGCTTATTCTTGCTTTTCCAACTGTGATTTTAAGTCAAAGTCCAATTTAGAAACAGGAGTTAAGGACTTCTAAATAATTTGTTCCACTTTTTGCAATAGAAGTCGACATATAGAACTTATTCCGATACCGGTGTTGTACAAATGTGAGCAGACCCCGCAGAGGACAAGCCTCCTTGCCCCTTTGAACCCGTGTGATAGATATCTCAGTCAGCTCTGTGAATAAGAGACGCCCTGAGGACGTCCATCCAAAACCTCTTGTACTCTCTCTGCACCCTGAGAGCCAACACTGAACCAACAAGAAAAGCCGACATAGTGACAAGTCTCCTACACAAACCTGCACAACAATAGGCCTGAAGTGAAGGGGGGGGGGGGGGGGGGGGGGGGGGGACATAAATACAGTATCTGACCCTGAGTTTGTCATCTTTGGGGCTGTGCAGGAAGGATCCTCTCTGAGATATTTTCCCCCTGACTTTGGAAAGCTGGAGCAGGTGTAGGGTTTCTTCTGGCAAAGAGACAGAGTTCAGACTTTGAACTTGACTAACACACCGAGCAGCTGTTTGAAAGGATGAGGGGATGGAAAGAGAGAGGTGAGGGGAGGCTGAGATAATCCGTCTGAGAAAAAGGTGCACAAATACTTGCACACCTGGGGCACAGTGCAGTTCAGACAGAGCTAATCAGAGGTGCTTTGCTCAAGTAGAGTAGCAGATACTTGTATGAAAAAAGACTTTCGTAATAGTTAAATTAACCGTCATACAGGAAAAAGAATATATGCCCACCTTAGTCAAAGCCATGAAAAGATGTCAAAGAGAGAAGACCTGAGCTAGTTTTCTCTTCTTAAAGTGATAGTTTTTGAAAAATGGGGACCAATAACACAAACAGCAAACACGTACACAACCAATGGTTACCGTTTACAGCTAAATCCATTGTCTTGTAAACGAGGAATCGTTGATCTTTGTTTGACAATCAAGTTCTTTGTGTGTTTGTGTCTTAATTCCAAGGTGTGTTTTTGTTGTCGATTTGATTTTGTTGCACACATAAGAGTACCATTCATTTGTGTTTATCTGACAAGAGAACAAAATGATCGTACATCCCAGACAGTCCAAACAATTGTGTGAGTAAATCTAAACTTTTTAAAAGCCTGTGATTGCACTTCACTTCCTCTGAGATGTTTGAAAATAAAGGCTCCTAAAACAAAGGTCTGTGGATATACTGACATGACCCAGGCAAATATAGAATAATGATATGTCTTGAGGGACAAACAGCCATTGTAAATCCATCCAAAGAGAGGCCAGTCTGGCACTGAGGAATTCACAGCTTTGGAAATGAGCGTGTGCTGGGTAAAGCGGGCAGATTCAGTCAGAATGAGGTCAGGATCCGGGTTTTGCTTTCATCAGACTTCTTATTTGCTTTTCCCTCGTGCTAATTGCTCTAGCTGGAGTTATACTGACAGGTCTGGACGCAGAAATATAAACAGAAAGATTAAAGAAACAAGCAGGCCGCAGCAGTGTTGAGGAAACAAATGCTACATGCGAGTTCTGAACTGCGTGTGTGTGTGAAGGATTAAGGTTGGATGTATCTCTGTCAATGTTTTGTATGCATACATCTTTATCTATGTCTACATTTACATTCACGTGTTGGCATTTAAGCATGCATGTGTGCAGCCCAGACTTCATTTCCAACCGCTGGAGCCTGCAGGTGTGCTGCTGTTGCTGCTGCATCCCTGTGTGCACTGATAGAGATTTCCATAGCTAGAGGCCTGTACATGTGTCAGCCATTACAGCAAATTACCAATCCTCCTCAGAAAAAAGCAGATTGTTCCGTTCTCGTTTGGTAGCTGCCAGGATGAGAAGGAAGCTGTCGGCCATTTGCGATAGCCGCAAGATACCCGGCTGAATCTTTTAAGGCTTCATGACAGATCTTTGTAACCGCCGCCGCCCAGGAGATACTCGTGTAGCTGTGCAGAGGCACGGCTGCAGTTTCCTATTAATGCAACCTTATTATCTTGTCTGGTAAGAATATCAATGAAGACCAAATTAAAGATGAGTATCACATAACCTTTAACGGCCATTTTAGTTTAATTGTACCTTTTAGGATTTGTGAGCAGCACCTTTTTATCTTTTCTTTTGAGGACTTAATGAATCAGAGACTTTAAAAAAACAGCTGTGTTCAGGGGAATCACTGAAGATGCTTTGCAAGAAAAAATTCTCAAGTGTCCCCAGTTGTCTTTCTATACAGAGTCCTAATGGGGTGATTTCATGCCTTGGAAACTTAGTTAGAGGCAAAATTCTTCTCTTTCCACCTTGATACAACTCTAGACTCCTCTGAACAGGGCCAGTTGATCCTCTTCGATTTGTTGGCAAAGACGGTCAGATACAGGAGTGCCTAATTGATTTAGTGCATGCTAAAGACCCTCATGGAGACATTGGACAAGAATGGCCTTGGTGTCAGAGGTATAAGGAGGAAGAATATGACGTCTGGATTCTTTTCAAGCCATCGTAAAAACATAGCAGCGACAAGGCCTGCTTCATGCATTGCTATGCTCATCAGTTGAAGTCAACTGTAAAGACTCCAAGCCTTGGGGCGCGCTGGTGGCGCAGTGGCAGGGCACGCGTCCCAAGTGTTGAGACTCTCGAGCGGCAGGCCCGGGTTCACCTCCACCAGTGGCCCCCCTCCGCATGTCACTCCCCGCTCTCCCTCCCTGGTTTCCAACTCTATCCACTGTCCTCTCTCTGAATTAAAGGCACGAAAAAGCCCAAAAATAAATCCCCCAGCTAGTGGTGGACAGCTGCATTACAGCTTAGACACAACATTTGACCAGCATTGCGGGCCTGAATTAATACAAATATAAATAATTAGTTAAACCGGCTAACTCTGGTGTCAACTAGCAACAGTGAAGACATTAAATCGTTGGTCACCTAATCACGCACATCCCTACATCACACACCCAAAAATGTGTCTCTATTCTGCACTCATGCAGAATCTGTTGGTAGAGATTAAGCTCAAGGCGGTTATGAAAAAAAAAAGTTTAATCCTCATATTGTTGCATCTGAAGGGAAGCTCCTTTGAAGAAATCAAAGATGGCACACACACACCCTGCTACATTAGATGTTCAGTGTTTGAGCCCTCAGGTAGCGGGGATCACTGAGGACAAAAGCCGACAACAAAGCGACTGTGGAGTCCCGCCCTTCTCCTGGAGCCTCCCCAAAAACTTTCATCTGCAGACGTAAGCAAAGCGAAGAGAGAATGATGGATAGAGGGGCTGAATAAAAAACACTCTGATCTCTCCTGACATCTTCCTCTTCTCCTCCCACCCTTCATCCCTCATGTCGCACCACCTTCTCACAGGTGTATCGATCTTTTTTCGCCTCCAGCAGAACTTCAGAGTCGCCCTGCGGCTTAATAGAGACATCACTGAATGGATGAATGTGCAAAAGATCAGAGAGGGAAGATGTTTAGCGGTTTACACAACATCCAGGCTGGACGGCCTTGAAGCATTATAGACAAAGCTAAAGCGTTCAGTTCAACAACAGAGTCATTTATATCTGCTGCGATTAATTTCGATTTCATGAGACTGGAAGCAAAGCCAGGACGTTCAGTAAAAATGCATGTATATCGATATCACCCTAGAAATATTTCTCAAATAAACAGTAATGCTTGCAAGCCTTCCACACCAGTTAGAAACCAGCTGCACACAACTATTTTCAATGTGTCTTTCATCTTGGCAATAAAAAAAAAGATGCCTTTCCAGGGAGCAAGTCTGTACAGGAGCCTCGTGTGTTTTTTAAACTGTTATTTACCTTTTCTGGGTGATTCACTGTAGAGGCAGAATCAGACGAGTGCACATCTAAAGAGTACAGAGGGGAATTAAGCTGAATGACAATCATGTCATCACAAAAGCCGCAGACCATTTGGGAAATGCCTTCTTTTCTAATCCACAGCTCTGCGGTGAAAAGTGGGATCTGGCGGTCGGCTCTTAAGTGATATTGGGTGTGTTGGGAAGGGTGGAGGATCAGGGAGAGGGAGGTGTGTGCGGGGAAATTGAATGTGCATATATGTGTTTTGTGTTCATGACAGACGATGAGCGTGAGTGAAAGGGAAGCAGACAGAGAGAGAGAGGGAGGTTAAAAAAGAGACAACTGTGCTTAGATCGGTGTGCAGTTTCATGCCTTGCAGCTCACTTTGGGGGATTCACTGAGACGTGTGGCTGCAACGCTGACAGAGCTGTTGAGGTAAACTTTTTTTTTAATTGGTAGGTAACGTCACAAAAGATGGCCGAAAAGAGAGACCAGACATATGAAACATATATGCAAACAATAACAGTTACAGTAATGAATGTAGCAGTCTTGGAACTCCAATCCGACTTTTTGGAGCTTGCATCACGCCGGTGTTTAGCGAGATATACTGCAGCCATGACTTTCCTTTCCTTGCGTTTCTACTGTTTGCAGTCCGATGGGGTAACTTGGGAAGCAAGAACAGAGTTGGTGTCAAGACACTACGTCTAAAAAGAGCATTTTGTTAGCTGCACTTCCATGCAGATATTGGTTTATAGTCAATAATTAAATTCAAACCATCGTAAGATGACAGTCGAAGGCAACACCACTTTTGTTTTTCACATCGGCTGTTTTCTTTTGCACATAAGTTGGAGGGCATGGACTCACTTAAAGAGACCCGATGGGAAAATTCACTCCTATTTATTGTGTATTGCAAGCGTCTGTGTGGCTAGGTGGATGTGAGTTTAGGCAAAGTGGTAGCAGGATTCAAAATACTGATATAATAATTTTTTTAAATGTCAATGAAAGATTTGAATGGGGAAATTTACTTCTGTAAAAAAGTGGGCGTTCACTGTTAAGCTCTATTGCATGTGGAAAATATACTACATACTCAAACACAAAAAGAAAAACTTACACACGCACACACACACACAAAGTGGACCGTTTGGGACTGCTGCAGTTTTCCTGGATGTTTATGTGAAGTTTCTGGATATTTCTTCGTGCTTCGACTTTTATGTCTTTAGGGTGTCATGCATGCATCCAAGTGCTTGTGGACGCCCATTGTTCCACTCTGCATGCACACGAACCGCTTGTGGTACCCGATCCCAGATGGTTACTTACAGAAATGCTTGTGGGCTGCTCTGTGTGGCTTTCCTTCATTGAAAGGCCCCGTCGTCTTAAATGTTGATTGCCATGACGTCAGCTCCGCACCACAGCCCTGCCTTTTATGTGTCACTGTCACCATCTATTTCCTCCCACTGTGTGAAAAACAACTTTCTTTCCATCTTTGCAATTCACTGACACAGACGGTTGGATCGAACACTGTGCTACTGTGACCGGCCCAGATCCGCCACCCAAATAGATGTGCTCAGTATTTTCACACTCATTTGCCGAGCTGAAACCTATTGGACGGGCTATGGGAAGCATGTGAACGAGGAGCTGGTTGAAAGTGGCCTTATTTAATATGGCTTTTTTTTCGGAAACAAGTGAAAGCTGTGACGATCACTGTAAATAAAACACAGTAATCAGATGGGTGTTAACTGAGTGTAATTACTGGTGTAAAACCGCAGCAGTTTGTCTCTCCGCACGCTGGAGTTTCCCATGTTTTCTAAAATTCCAGCCTGTCACATCGACTGTGAGAAAAGAGAGCTGTCATCCCCGCCAAAAAGAAAAAAAGTCAAAACTCCTCTCCAACACTGTTGAGTCAGGTTTGTTAAAACAGTATCACCTGTCCTGTGAGCTCCTGCAGGCCACAGTGTGTGTGTGTGTATGTGTGTGTGTGTGTGTGTGTGTGTATGTGTGTGTGTGTGTGTGTGTATGTGTGTGTGTGTGTGTGTATGTGTGTGTGTGTGTGTGTGTATGTGTGTGTGTGTGTGTGTGTGTGTGTGTGTGTGTGTGTGTGTGTATGTGTGTGTGTGTGTGTGTGTGTGTGTGTGTGTGTGTGTGTGTGTATGTGTGTGTGTGTGTGTGTGTATGTGTGTGTGTGTGTGTGTGTGTGTGTGTGCGTCATGCTGCAGAAACAGGAGATGAGCTCCTTCCCTGTGGGGCCAGTCTGCATTTCACAGGAATCATGTGCGACTCAAACGAGCAAAGCCAAGGTGCTGACGGTTGTTTTGGCCAAAGGGGACAGGACTGTACCAAATATGTGACCTTCTGGGAAAAAAACAAGCCTGTCGGGAGAAAAATGAAGTTTAAAAATTGAACATTTCACTCTGGAGATTGATTGTTGTTAAGTTGAAATATTTGCACTTCTTGAACACACAAAACTTTTTGTCTGCCAAAAACATTGATTAGAATAAGCTCTATTGGAAGAAAACATTATTATAAAGTGATAACTAGACAGTTCTTGCCAAATGTTAGATGAAAGGTTCAATATCGCTATGTTTGCTAAATGCTAAGCTATGCTATGCTATTTAAGTTGTTGTGTAACTGAAGGAATGTATGTTGAACAAAATTGAACTCAATGCTGTGTCTGTCTCTTAATCACTCAGAATAATTATTATAATGAAGGCCTAAGTTGGGGACAAAACCACACTACAAATTTATGTAAATAAAATGAATTGATCTTTTATTATTTAACATGAATGTAGGACAGTGTAACGGTTTTAATGGTAAAAAATAACCTTGTTTTTTTTCTGGCAGCTACTAAGTTTTACTGGAAGGGTCATATGTGATGTTTTAGAAACAAGATCAACAAGGCCTGGTCAATGAAGTCCCAGTGATCATTAAGGTTGAATGTTAAAAAAGGAAAACTGCTAAATAGAGTTCTTTTATTTCTGGGAGCATTAAAAAGAATAACTTCGTTAGCTCTTACCAGAGTTTGTGAATGTGATAACTGTGAGCAACTATTCCCTTAATGTTCATTCCCTTAATGTTCCTTAAATATTTCTTTACCTGACTTGATATCAGGGTTATTGCTATAATCATTTTTAACTAATGTAGGTATCTCCACATAGACATCAACTGACAGCTACAAACTGAAACCATCCAACACTTTTAATTGAAGAAGATTGATGTTGTATTTTTACAAAAACTTATATGAAAACAATAAATTGAGAATTATCTGTATTCTGTCAAATGAATAGGATACTGTATACTGGTTTTAGTCTATTTATCAAGAACCTAAATGTCCAACATTTTAAAGCATTTATTAACTTATGGTGCAAAGCAGTCATTAAATGAAGTCTTCCTTTTACAAATCTTCACCGGTTCATATTTTGAAGTTGCGGTCACACGTCAAAGCTGGATATTTGCCCTCCTCCTTCAAAACAGCACCACACCCTCACTTTGCCGTAAAGCTGATAATCACATCGGGTTGTCTGAGCCTCATTCCTGTGGGAATGTATTCTAAGTCTTTGACCTCTTCTTTTTTAAACCCCCTTTACCCACACACACACGAACACAAATCTTCTTCTCCTTCCTGCAGCTCTCATCTGGTCTCACTTTGGGTTTTGTGGTCTGTGTTTCTGGGGACAAAACAGAGCTGCTGTCCAAATAACAGCAGGAAGGCATTTTGACAGACTTGGCCAAAATATATTTTAAATGAATTTCTTTTTGACAAAGTAATCTTTCGCTTCCTGAGATAATTGGGGACTGATGCACCCGGAGGAAAGCCCAGGGTAGACGTACTGTCTTAACTCTGTTTCTTGTTGATGTAACATGGTGTTCTTCGCACCAATCAAGGACACTCACAAAGCCGAGCGGAGAAACTAAAGGATCAAGAGAAACTTACAGCGGCATATCCGAGACAAAATGTTGATGTTAAGATATAAAAATCATGTATTCAAGCATCCTTTTTATCGTATAAGAGAAGATGGATGGACGGTTACTACCATAAGAGAGTTGGCTCTTGTGTGGAATACTTCAGGAGATGCTGTGTAAACATAACGTGTGTGTATGTCTTTGTGTGTGTGTGTTGCTCAAAACGTGCTGGAGAAGTTTTGAAATATTGTTTTGAGGACATGCTATGGATACAACGCATCATGCAAACACACACACACACACATACACACATAAAGAGCTACAAAAATTCTAAATACGCCCCAGCTTTATAACCGTTTCCTCATCGGCCTTCTTGTTGACTTTCAGTAAAAGCAGAAAAGTTGATGTTCTGTCTAAGACTACAGCCAGAACACCACCTCTGAAAAATACCTTTATTACCATAATAATGGTAATAAAGGTGATTATAGGTTACGGATTGGCTTATAATCACTAAGAGGAACAAAGAGCATGCACCTCTGAGCATTTTCTACACATAAGTTAACAATCAGCAAGACCAAAGGAGCAATTTTGACTATTAGGACCACCCATCTGGGGTGTGTGGGGGGTCGCAGGGCTCCCAAAGTGTCACACAGGCTGTGCGTTGGAGAAACATACACACAGAAAAAAAAAAAGAGTATGCACAGACATGCATGCAATCGTCTTCTCTTTAACACACGAAGTACGATGCAGAATTTACACACTGGGATTACTAACCACGATGACAGAGGATGAGCAGCCACAAATTGCAGGGAGCTGGGGTTAGCCGTGTGGGTGGGTGGGAGAGGGAGGGAAGATACAAAGTGGCACGGTAACCAGGGAAAGACTGATGTAATTATTTCTCCTCCTCAGTTGTGTTCAGCGTGTGTCTGAATAAAGATGTTTTAGTGCCATAAACCTCTCAAGACATCACAGGCCTTTTGACATTTCTGGACACCCGATGACACAAATGCTGAGTTTTCCACAGTCCATCACGGCTCTGACTATCTGTGAGCCGAGCCTCCTTTAAATCACTCATCCGAAATCCAAAACCCACCCTGATATTTCCATTTTCTCAAGACGACACGTTTGATAAATGTTTCCTTCCCTCTGGCGCTCTTTAATCTGAGACTCTACTTGATCATTTTTACCAGACACAGTCTGTAACTCACACGTCACACAGAGTAAGAGAGAGTGCTTGTTTGAAGTGAAGCACAGTTTGACTACAGTGAATCCCTGGCTATCTGCACTTTCTTTCATGAATAAATAAGTGTATGACAAACACTTATCCAGCTAAAATGTGCAGATACAGAGACCTGCAAAATAGATAATAACAAATAATCTGGAGCACTGAGTTCTTGGGCAGACTTTTATAGCGCCTAAAGATCAGCAAGCCAGATTGTTTGCAGGATATTTGTGTTGAAAAAAATCCCCAAAAGTCACAAATAATACAAACACAAGACCTTAATTGTAATTGCCCTGATATAATTGAAAAGCAGGACAAGAAGGTTGTCCCTATGATGACAGTTTTTGCCTACGTGTTATTAAACGTATTCACAGCGTCAACAAAAGAGCAGAGAAGAACGTGATAGTTACAAAAAACAAAAGCAGTTTAATTACGTGCTCCGGCTGCTGAATATACTACTGCATGTCACTATCTCAGTTCCTAACCACATCTTTTCCTGGGAGCTCCTGAGCTCTCTTAGGTTCCTCTGGATTGTTGGTGGACGGCCTGCCTGAACGACCAAAATGACAAATATCTTTCAGTTGTAAGCCGTCATCTGCACAATCAAAACAGCATCAAGAATCACGCTTCATGTAGCCTGGAGAGGTTTAAACCTAAAGTGCACAAATCTGTTCAATCTGAAAGCAAATACGAAAAGATTAATTTGATGGTTAGAATTAAATATAAAAGGAAGAAAGGCAGACCTTGACTCTTTGTGTTATAACTATGTCACTGAATACTCCTGATCCTGCAGCTCTCTAAACTGTGGTCAGTGAGCACGTCTGTCCAGAGAATACCGTCCTTTTGATGTTGAAAATCAGTACACACAAAGTAGAAGAGGTCTTTTGAAACATGAAGCACAGCGTTTGTCCACAGTCACTCTGCTTTCTTTTATATGTACTTTGAAACTGTACTGTCTCCCATCAAGTATAGGATAAAAAGTTGTGACATCAAGACACTCAGTCAGCCTTTCTTCTCATCCAACCGGTGATCCTGCAGCCCCCAAAACAAGAACCCCTCTCTCTCTCTCTCGCTCTCATCAGTGGGAACAATACCTGTGCCACACACCTCAAACATATTCCTTTGAAGCTTTCAAGACAAGACCCCTATACTGCTGTTGGGGGGGTCCTATCTCCCTGATCAGAGTGCAGATATGTGAGCCATGTTTGCAAATACATAAATGTCCAAACCTCCTCTGTTATTGAAGCTGCTGCAGCTCAGGAGCAGGTATGTGATGGTGGTGATAAAGGTGACAATGAGTCGGCAGCGTCCATTGAAGCTCACCTTTGAAATCTCTCAGATTGTTTATTTTTCTTACAGGGAGCCCCTCATATTTTGGATTTTACGGGGCACTTTTTGGCTCCGCTGTGCAAGTTTGCATTCTGCCAAACCATCCCGTTGCATGTCTAAACTGTTGACGTTTTGTTGGAACGGACAGAAAATTGAGGTTTCGCATTGTTTCTTCCGTAGTGTAATTGTATTTTTATTACTCCTCATTCCGCATTTACAGTGTTTATAACCAAAAACAGCCTGTCGAGATATGCATTTCACATAGCCACACCACATAAAAAAAAAATCTGTTTATACACTCAGTAAACTACACATCATTTCACATTCTGGGCTCTTCAGAGAGGACGAGCAACAAATCCTCTCGTCCACACACATGCTGCTGACAGAAGTAAAACAATGCCCGACCTGGAGCGCCTTTGTACTTTCCTCTGATCCGATCACTCCAGTGTCATGTATAGAAGCTTTGTTTATCCTCTCGGTCATTACTCCAAGAGGGCAGCATATGTGGTTGAGAACATGTGGAAGGCAGCCCCCACCGTGTACGGATGGATGGAGACATCACATACTGCGGGGTAACTCACATACTGCAGATATTAGTCCCTGATGAAGGCTTTTTCTTTATTTCTTCCACAGTCACGCATTCAGGAGCTTTATTCCTCCCCGCAAAGTGATCGCAGCTTCTGCCGTGTGTGTGAACCAGAGACCCTGGAGGACACTTGGTTTCAGGGAACGCTATATACCTTAATGAAATGGAAGTGATGTCATGGCATTTGGATGCAGAATGAGACACTATTGGTCTTTGTAGCTTAAAACAGAAGCAGGTGCAGTGGTTGTAAACATCCACATCTGAGAAACAGGCTCAGACATTGACAGGAGGGGGGGCGCATGCTGTGGGCCTCGATGACTCCCCCTTAAAGTTTAAACGTCCTCCTCATCTTCATCACCCCCTCCCACTTGCTCAAGGTGAATTCTCCCGATAATAATCCTGCTGTGTTCGTCTCACAACAGCTCACTCAGACTTTTCTCTGGAAACTTCAGGAGTTTTCAGGAGTTTTTTGCAAGTGTGAAAGCATTGCAAAAGAGGCTGGTTTTGCACTTTTTCTAATAGCTCATATTGATAGTTTCTCTACAATTTTTGTGGAGGCTTAATGAGACTATGGAGTACTTCAGGCCAAATCTCCAAAGGGTTTTTAAGTACCCCAAATAAAGTGCTCCTACCCGTTAAATACGTTGACTGAAAACGTTCTGGAAACTTTACACCAGCAGGGACGCTTTCAGCTCGTTCAGGGGATGTCGAATTTCAAGCTGGGTATAAGTTTCAATTAAAACAAGATGTTCAGTTGCACACACACACACATGTTTAAGTTGTACCTCTAGGCCTGGTTAGCAGGACATGGGGAAGGATTTGGAGACGCAGTGGTTAAATGTAATTAAGGATGCCGTTTGCTCACGAGTAGGATGAGAAGCAAAGGTCAGTGGATTTGATCAGAGGATTACCACTTCCTCCTTCCTGTTTGCTTCCTCTCAGCCATACAGCTGTGCTCAGATGCCAGCAAGAGAGAGAGTGCTCGCTCGCAGATAGCGAACGCTAATTACAGTCCTGTGTTTTGGGCAATTTCCTTTTCCTCTGCATCCCTCACATGTGGTTTGTCTTTGTACTCTGGTCTCCGTCTGTCTGTCTGAATGTGTGCTGTTGGGTTTGCCGCTCTTCCTCTCTCTAACTCGCCCTTCTTCTTTCAGACATCATCCCCCCGAGGACACTTTAGTCTGTGTGCCAGCTGTGTGTGGCCGCAGAGGATCCACGACAAAGACTTCTAATCAGTCACAAGGATGTTTTACTCAGAGGCAACATTTAGGGTTCAGGCGAAGCGGACTTCAACTGAAGTCAGATGGCTTTATGATCTACAGACTGTGAGAAAAACTAAAGTTCACTTTAGGCAAAATACTGAAATCTAAAAACAACACTCGGGGGCAAAAGCACATTCACAAACAGCTGCTCCCTCTGAGGTAGATTCAAGAGTTGATGATACCTCACAGACAAAATAACAATCACATCGACTGCATAAAAACCGCCTTTGCTTTAAATGCTTCTTTACTGCACATCATTACAATCTGTGAATGTTTGCACTTCCTTCCTTAATCCTCCGTCTGACACCTCAGCTTTCATCTCCCCCTCTGATCTCTCAGCCTTTGAAACGAGCAGCTCCCCACCTGCTCGTCCCGGACATCTCCAGTACACGCAGCACATGGATCTGTTGAACGTATGCCCCCACATGCTCACTTTTGTTTAGAATTCCATCACTTCAGGAGAAAGGAAGCAGCGGGTTTACAGTGTTCACCAGGTAGAAAAAAAAACTAGGAAACCTTCTCAAGTTTGAAGCGTCATCTCGAGTGTGTTGCCAAGGTAACTCGCTCCAAACATGAAACTACAGCAATAACCAAAAGCATGCTCACAGACGTGCACACATACACAACCAAACAAATATTTAACACAAACACAGCAAGGGCTTGAAAAGTCTAAACAAAGACACACGGACATAAAAGTGTCTCTTAAACACACACACACACACACACACACACACACACACACACACACACACACACACACACACACACACACACACACACACACACACACACACACACACACACACACACACACACACACACACACAGAATGATTTATCACACCTTTTTTTGATTGTTTTTGTTTTCCTTTTAAGTTAATTATGACTAATCTTTTTGGCAAAATGCTCTCTTTACATTCCTGCCAAAAAGAAACACAAATATTTTAGGGAGGACTTTTAGGTCACACAGCACCATCAACTGATGAAAGCATGCAATTACACATTTAGACAGGAACCTACAGTCTGCATAAAAATAGTCTCATGTATCCAGGGTGTGAAGTTTATTTGCAACAACTTGTGATATCAATGTGAAAAATGTCCTCACTGTCCTCATAAGACTTGTAGCTTTTGTCCTAAACTGTGTTTTAAATATGACTTTTTTCACTGTAAAGAAAAGAATAATAAAGTGTCTCATGATCTTGTTGCTGATTTTCTGTTTATATTTTTGGTTGGGGTTTGAGTCCATGCCTTTGATTGCTACCCGCTAAGGCCGTCCGTTTTCCTTCAGAGCCCCGGTTCTCCTTAAGGCTTTATCCCGGAGCTCTTCATCAACCGTCCTCACCTTTAGCAGCAGAAAAAAAGTCTTCTCGGTTACAGCTCAACTTTTTGTCCATCACCGTTTTCTAAGAACACAGAGAGAGAGGAGTGTTTCTACTTGGTACGTTTTAATATTGTGTTTGTATGTACATGTAGTTTTGATCATACACATATATGAATGTGGACGTGTTTTTTTTATCCTTTTTTAAATTGATTCAAGTGGAAGCAGCTGAATGTTTGGCAGCACTTTGACTCCAAGACAGATTTACCCAAGGGGTAAGTGTATCGTATTGCACCATATCGTATGTCTAGTTTGTGTAAATGGTGTATGCATTCTGCAGAAACTTTGTATGTCTCTATTTAGTAGCTTCACACTTCCTACTGTTTCTGTCCCTTCGTGATCCTCTCTTTCTAATAGTTTTATACCTTTTTGTGTTCACAATACTTCTCTTTATAGATGTTTTGCATCTCTCTTTTATCATGTTTATCTGTTTGATGTCAATGTATTTCTCTTGCAGCAGTTTTTGGTCTGTGTTTTTTTTTTTTGTTTCTTTTGTGTTGTTTGATTGACTTTTAAAAAGAAATCTTGTGACTGAAATTATACCCAAAAAATGGCCCGTCCTCATGGATCTTACAAAGTATGCCTGTCCTTGGTTAAAAGTGGATCATAAAGCTGTAAATGTATGTTAAAGAAAAACAAATCATGTAAATACTCACTTTTTGGGATGAACGTCAGTGAGCTGCTGAAGATTCAGAACCGTGATAGCCCTTCTCTCGGTCCGTCATACAAGAACTCGTGACCCAGCCCGCTGCCACATTTCCCACAACAGACCTGAAAAATTCAAATAAAAACATGACAGCCATAGTGCTGAAGGTATTCAACATTCAGACATGTTTTTAGGAGCTCTGAGATGTATTTAAAGTTGTTATAAAGAAGGATAATATGTGACCTTTATTGTCTATCTAAACTAAAAAACAATCCAGCTGAGTATGTTTAGGCTTGTTGCGCAGTATTCTACCTTCAAGGGTCCCCATGCTTCAGGGTGTTTGGAGACACTGTCCTCATGTATCGTCTGTGAGAAGGCCGGCCAAGGAGTAGAGTGCTCAAACTTTGACGTGCTGGAGAACAACTCGTGTCCACATTCAGAACAAACATATATGCCTGTGAAGGAGAAAGAAGTGAATGAATGGATAGATAAATAAAGTAGCATGAACTTTGATTTAAATAGCAATCAAGTTAACGTCTCTTTGTTATACTCACCAGGTTGAAAGTGGTGTTTGTATTCCTCTCCTCCAGAGAACGAGCAATACGACATTTCATCCATTTCAAACGCCCGGTGTCTCCAACCTGAAGTCAGTTTGTGTGTTTTCAACAAGTCACCCGGCTACAGCTGGAACAAACCTGCATGTCCAGATCAAGTGTCAGCAGCGCGCTCCTTGTGTAAGGCATAGTGTAATACTCATTACGTCCACTAGATGGCAGCACTTACATAAACTTTGATGTAGACATGCATTATGTAGTCATAAACTTACAAAAAGAGACAAATCTACATGACTCTGTAATAGAATTTGTTCAAATAAACAAAAAACTGAAAGGTTTTAATCAGAATACATTATATTGATTGTATTAGAAATCTAAAATGTCATCAACAAACTAGAGCTGTGGGAAAAAAACCAATTCAGCATAATGCCGTGATATTTTGTGTGGCGATATTATATCGATTCATGGCCGCAAAGTATTGATATTTTTATTTTAATAATAGCAGATAGGCTTTATTTATATTTGAATTACTAAAGGGGTTACACAATTCATTTTGAATATGCAGCGTTGTTAAATAAATTGTTATTTAGTTATTGATTTAGTTTAATTTTGTGGACATAATATGCAGTCAAAAAAGTGAAATAGCCATGTATCATATCATGATTCTCAGCATGTTTAAAATCACAATAATATTGAATTGTGTTGTAAGTATGGCGATAATGTCGTATCGTGTGGCCTCTGTTGATTCCCACCCGACAACAAACTGTGAAAGTCGTGTTATTTGAATTAAAAAATAAACATTTATTTCAGAATTTGCATATCAGTCTGATAGCTCCATTCACAAAGAGCTCCTTCAGAGTGAAAATAGGACATAATGTAACAAAACACTACAGTTAAAGGTCATTATTGATGAAAGAGGTATTCAAATATCATGAGTAGTCATTGGAAAAGGTTCACACACATCTGTTAAGAATCATTCTGACGGACTTGTGCGCTTGTTTCATTCCTTTGAGAGTGTGAAGGAGAAAATGATCTAAAAACTGTGGAAGGAATAATTTAAAAAGAGATAAAATTCTTTCCAAGAGATAATTATAGCTGTAATAAATAGATCTTGATATATGTCAAACTGATGATGAGTCTGTCCTGCAGATGATGCTGATGATTGCATAATAATTGTGTTTTCGACAGATCTTCTGTTGTTGCAGTCCGGTGAGGCCATCTTTCATCAGAGCCCTGGTGCTCCCTTATCGGGTTTTATCCCAGAACACTTCATCCACTGTCCACACCTTCAGCTTCACAGAGAAATGTCTAAAGGTCCAGCAGCGCTTCCATCCAACAGCTCACCTTATTGTCCATCGACCTTATCTGTGAAAAGAGGGTACAGACTCTGTCTTGAACCAGCTGAGACTAAAACACTTCTAAATAAACAATTGTGTTACTTATAATAAACAAAGAAATTAGTCAATACTGCACCCTGAATGCTAAAAAAACGGGCATACAGTAAAACATACTACTACAAATTACACAAAGCCATGTAACAGGATGGTGTTGTGATAGAGCCTGGCTACTAGCATACCTTTAGGGACGAACTTCAGTGAGCTGCTGAATATTCAGAAGCGAGAAAGTCCTTTGGACGGACCGTCATTCACAAACTCATGACCCAATCCATTCCCACATTTCCCACAGCGTACCTGAAACGACAAATCAAACATCTCAGTCAGGATTGTGTGTTTATTCTTTTCTAGTCTTTTAAAAGGTTATAGGATGTTAACCACACAGCTGTACCAGGTGGTGTGTTTTATACCACTGTTTAAACTTGTTTTGGACAGACTGGAGATTAATGTAGCACACTAACAGTGTCATTTAGATTTAAAAGGTCGATCTCTTTTCTCATGGCTGTACCTTGTATGCCCCTGGTCTCTCCTCGTGTTTAGACACACTGTCCTCTTTGACGGTCTCTGTGAACGCCGGCCAGGGGGACGAGTGCTCAAACTTGGATCTGCTGGAGAACAGCTGGTGGTCGCATTTGGAGCAGACATAAATCCCTGAGCAGGAGAGGATGGAGGGGATGATGGTTGGTGTGTAAGGGAACAAGATTGTCATACTTATATTTAGTTTACTTGCTCATCTCAGTATGTGATTTCAAACACAACACACACCTTTTCTCAAAAGACTTATACACTCTCCATGAACAAGTGTAGCAGTTGAAATGTTGAAATGTTCGGATGATTTTAAAGACCCACGGCTGAGGAGGGTCCTAAAAATAATATGAGTTGTTTTTATTTTCATTATGTTTGTGTTTTCTTGAGGCCCCAAATCCCTGACATCGCCCCTGAATACAACCTTATTAAAAATGTCCACAGCATAGATAATGTATGCCTTATATGTGCAACAACTAATGTTTGTTATCCTTTCATCATTCACAGATATTAGTTTTTATACTAACACATTTTAGACAACTTGTCATGTATGTTTAAGTGTGTATTGTTGTGTCTTCGTTTGTTATACAACATCCCGTTGTGTAACAGAATTGTTGAGTAACCTTGGCAGCAGGTTACAAAAGTTACCAAAGTTACGACTCTTTCACGATTTTCAGCATCCATCCACATAGTTCAGTGAAAGTAACAACAAAACAAAACGTAATCCAAGTTATTACCGAAAAATGAAGCTGCGGGTCAAGACGTCACAGTGAATCGTTAGCTGCCGGTGACTAGCTAGTTTGTTTACGTGAACTCTACTTTTACCAAACAGTCGATAAAAACACTCGATATTTGAAGATCTGGATGAAGTGAAAGAAGGAAAAGCTTTTAAGTTACCTGTTTTGAAATGGTCTTTGTAGACCTCTCCACCGAAGAAACTACAAAACGACATGGCTCTGTTGTTTCGGGCAGTGTGTTGATTTTATCTCCGGCTCTTCTGTGCGGGTCAGGTAAAGTTTTTCTGATAAAGTAGAAATATTTTGTTTACTAGAACAGCAATATCCGGTTTGTGCGTTAGCCTTCAAAATAAAAGAGTGATCACCGCAATACTACTTGATAAATCACCATCAAATAAACCTGACATTTTAATATCCGCTATACAGACTGCTATTATTTGTTCTTTAGTTTTTGAAAGTAATTTATTAATATCAATAAATGTGTTAATTCATTTGTGAATTAACCCCAGCTATTAATTTTGTATTTGTATTTTTTATTGGCATCCAGAAAATTTAAAGAAATCCATTTCAAAAACATTTTCATCATGTTCTTTTTTGTTTTCTTTGAGGTGAAGAAGAAAGCAAGTGATGAATGGTAAAAAAAATAATAAAATAAAATAACTACGTGCAAAATTAGGCAAGTGGGAGGAATGGTGATTTTTAAGCTATTTGTGTCTCACGTAAAATCTTGTCTTTGGGGTCTGATCGTTTGCAGTTTGACTTTATGTTGATACATTTATGTTGTTGCACTTTGAGGGAAAAACCCAGCTGACCTGAAGGCAATAGTAATTAATAATGAACAAATACAACCATACACTATATCTTTTTATACAGTTTTGGTAATAAAAACATTTGAATTATACAGGTTTCATTCATTCAAGTCTTTTTTGGAATTTACGCTTTTATTGTGAAAGATTACAAGAGGAAGTATGTGACGGCTGCTGGCGGCTCTCGGTCTGTGCGGAATGACAGATTTGATATGTGGTTAGCTGAGTTTATCTTCCTGACATCCAGCCACTGTTGCTGATGTGTTAGTGCCCCAGAGACATGGAGACCACGATGTTACAGCTGAGGTCGTTTGTTCACAAGCGGCTCCACGCTGCGGCAGAGGAGATCCTCGGAGAGGTGGAGAAAACCGTCACGTTAGCTCTGTACGAAGCCGAAGTTAGTCGATCTAAAGAGGAGCTCGAAAGTCTGCGACACCAGCTGAGCTTACTGCGACAGAAACAAGGTTTGGGACCTTGGTTATGATGTTTAAATTCTATCTCTCATTTCCAGAATAATCCCTAAAGTATGAACCTATGCTATGAATCACGCTCCACGCTTTCCACGCATGCGTGCATTAGAGAGATCCCCCCCCCCACGAAATACTGCAGAAGTTTTAGAAATGTTTTAATATTGTGTTTAATTACGCCTCTGGAAAAAGACAGTGATAGTATTGTGTTAAAGCAGCGCCATCTGTAGCCGACTGAGAAAACTACAACAATTTACCCCGGTACTTTACTCACATAATATTACAACTTTTATTCTTAAATTATTTTCCTTTAATTTGCACCCAACACTGGGTTGCTTCATGCATTTTACAGTTTGTATGTTGTGTTAATTAAATGGAAAATGAATCGCATGAAATAAAAACATGAGAAACTTTTGGATAACTTTATCGCCCACTGCTTTTACAGCTGAGGGACCCTCACTGACCAGCAGAGAGGATTGTGATCCTCCTAATCTACATGAGAACCCAGGACCCCCAAACCCAGAAGAGCCTAACTTGAGTGTTGCGGTACCGGGACCCTCTCAAACCAGTGGAGACGGGGACCTTAACAACTGGAACTACGGCGTGGATGAGGCAGACTTTAACATTTCTGAGATAAAAGAAGAGGAAGAGGAGGAACTTTGTGATGACACCTCAACACAGGAGATTGTATTTCCTTCCCCTGAAACTGTGAAAAGCGAGCAGGATCAGCCAGAGAAAGACACAGCCTTTGACGTGCATCCAGTTTCTTTAGACTGCTCGGACGCTCAGAGGGAGAACAATGACAGTGGTGAGGAGTTTGTGAAAGGCAAAGGAGAACAGACCCAAACAATGGAGGGGAATGAGCAAACAGAAAGTAGCACCCCTATTGAGAAGAGCCATCATGGATTACCTTCTGACAGTCATGCTAAAAATGAAAAGGGACGCAGTTTTTGCCATTTGTGTGGAAAGGGCTTTCAGTACATCGGCTCTTTGATGAAGCACATAAAAGCACACGAGAACAAAACTGATTGCAGCATTTGTGGGATGACATGCAAGTCGAGCGAAGATCTGAAAGCTCACTTGAAAGTTTGCCACAACAAGACGTGTTTTTGCGACATTTGTGGCAAGACTTTTGAAAGTAACCACTGTCTCCAGATGCATGAAAAAATGCACGCAGGCGTTGTAGAATTTACGTGTCAAGAATGTGGCAAAACGTTTCACAGAAAAGAGCACCTGATTGTCCATGTGAGGACCCACTCTGGAGAGAAACCGTACCACTGTGATGTTTGCGGGAAAGCCTTCAGTCAGAGCCAGAATCTCACGATTCACAAGAGAAGTCACTCGGGGGAGAGGCCGTATCATTGTGTCCTGTGCGGAAAACTTTTTAACACAGGCAGTCACCTCAAAGCACACATGAGATACCACTCAGGAGAAAAACCGTACCCCTGTGACGTTTGTGGTAAACGCTTTCGCCAAAGCGGACAGATGACGAGACATCGGACAACACACACGGGAGAGAGGCCGTACGCCTGCCACGTCTGTGGAATGAGGTACAGGTTTGCACCTAATCTTAAGGTGCACCTGCAAACTCACAAGCAGGCAGCTGCTGATTGAAGAAAATAACTGTATAAAACATGGACAAAGTCTCAAGGATGTTACCCATTGGTTTCTAAAACAGACTTTTGAATGAAGTCAGCCTAGCAACTGGCAAAGAGGGGCAGTTAAGGTGAGCCTTCTGGCAAACAGCTAGATCAGCCACGCCCCTAAGTATACCCATTCATGAATAACTTTATGGCTTAAAGGAGCAATGTATAACTCTGTCACCTAACTTTTAAAATTGGTAATGCAGTCCAAATTCAAAACATCGAAGAGAGCTGTCTCAGTTTCAGCTTCTCAGCTCTGGCTGTCGGTTGGTTGCTCCTAAAGGAAGAACCGTTGAATTGTTAGTTGTCCCTCCTTTATCGCCCTTTTCAACCACACGTATGCTTTCAGCCTCTGTGGATGCCTCGACCTCTGGTATGGAGATTTTTCTAGAACTTAAATGTGCCTGTTGTCAACACTCAATATGTACTCGCAAAACTGATCAAATGTCATGTTTGTACTTGTGATCCTGAGTTATGTCTTCTGAGGGTTCCAGCTTCAACATGGGGTCAATAAAGTTAGATTTTCTGTCACCACAATACTGTAGTTTGCTTATCTTCGCTACCAGATTCATGCATTTGACTCAATCCTTTAGTCAGTCTCCACATCAGTGCAGAGAGACAGCTTGCAACACCCACCAGAGGACTGCGGTGAAGTGAGCCGTCATTTGCAAAACCCCGGTGAAGCCTGCCGCCACCGCATCAAAATGATGCACATCTATACAATGATTTACAGTACGGGTGCTTGGATCGCAAAAAAGAAGAAATGCGGCAGCGTATTTTGACAATTTGTTATTGAATATGAAATGAAAAACACAATAAAAAAATGTATTCCAAAAATTGTAATGTGCAGTATTATTTTATTTTGAAAAATCTTAGACAGGTGACAAGAACCTTTCAATGGATTCTTATTCCTCAAGTCCCTGGCTGTAGTCCTGAGAATTCTCAGCAGATTTCATTTCAGATTTCAGATAATTAAAGGTAAAGTCTGCTCAAATTGCATTGAGATGCTATGATGTTTTAGTCATTTTGATTATTTTGGGGGGGGACATTCACAGAGGGAAACAAAACATGTATGACTATTAAAAACACAACTTGATCAGGCAGTAACAAGAAATGTTTTAGGCTAAGTCTCCTTTTTGAAGAGTTCAGTGTTCTGTTTCCCCTTCCTTGGACAACAAGGATACCACTGGCTGAAGATCTTAAGGCTTAATGTGGGCTTGTACCCCAATCCTGGTGTACAAACAACTACCGTATTTTATATATTTAGGGGCAGGGCCATTCACTGTTTATACTAGACAATTAAAGGGATTTTAAAATTCCAGTGCAGGGATTTAAGAACAGGGGTCATGTGTTGAGATTTATTGGCCCAGGTTAAAATATTACATGCAGCAGCTTTCTGTTTAAGCTGCAATTGTTTTATGGATTTTTTTTGGTTGGTCCAGAAAATAGACTATTGCTGTAGTGTAATCTGCTTGTAACGAACGCATACATTTTTCCAATCTTCCTGCTTATATCTCGCATTTTACTGTCTGTATCCTCATTTGTAGTCTTGTTGAATAGCAAGAAGAAAATAATCTATTTATTCTTGTTTTAAAAATTACAATCGTATTACATATTATACCATTTCACGGATACAGCTGCATAGATATTCTAATAAATTAAACTTTTTATTTTATAACTCGTAGGGAATAAGCCTCTGCTCTTATAGGAACGCGTTATTTAGAAACATCGTGAGTCATCCTCCTGGATAAACGATCTTTTAAAGGTCCTCACGTCACACTTGTTTTCTTCCGCGTCAGTCGTCACATCCTCGCTCGGTTGTTTGTGTTCGTTATCTTTCGGAGAGCTTTTGTTTCGTCTACTTTTGTGCAGTAGAAGCAACAATGTTTCAGCTGAGGTCGTTTGTTCATCAGCGGCTGTACGCAGCAGCAGAGGAGATCCTCGGAGAGGTGGAGAAAGTCATGACGTTAGCTTTGTATGAAGCCGATGTTCAGCGGCTGATACAAGAGCCCGACAGTCCAAGTCCAAAACTGAACAGTCAGCGGCAGATATCAGGTTCGAGTCCCAAATATCACTGCAATAGTAGGCTAATTAAACATGTTGGCGTAGCCTATTAATAATAATCTGCATTTAGATGTGACCAGTGGAAGTGTTAAAAAATATACTTAATGAAGACTTCGTGGATTTGAACTTTGATGTTCCGGTGTTATGGGGTAAATAGTGTCCGTTTTAACTGGTGACTTTAGGCCGAATGCGTTATGTAGCCCAGTTGTCATAGTTACAACAGATGTTATTGACGAAAAGTGTGTTAACCTGGTATTAACTACTGCCTCGTTGTTGTGTTTTTTTTTATTGTAGTGTTAAATATAGGCCTACACATCAGACATGTCTTAAATACAATTTAAAAAACAAAGGCATTCGTTAGGACACCTTTCGGATTCGACATCTGTAACTACGACAAC
This sequence comes from Labrus bergylta, assembly GCF_963930695.1. Lineage (NCBI taxonomy): Eukaryota > Metazoa > Chordata > Actinopteri > Labriformes > Labridae > Labrus > Labrus bergylta. The sequence continues at coordinate 20,629,732 of NC_089210.1, read as the reverse complement.
TACAGACGCTTTCGGCCTAAAGTCTGCAGTTAACACGGTCACTTTTTCAACCATAACACTAGTGACTACTTTTTAATTGAAAAGACGACTATGGCATCAAAACTAGTTTAATGGTACAGGTTTTTCTACGACCATGTGAAGACATTGATGACTTGTAGCCAATGTTTAGTTGTAACCGGTGCTACAGTTTAAAGAGTGACTGTGGTCCTTGTTAACTGACCTTCAGCTGAACTCGTTTGTGGTTGTCATAGTAACAATATGTGTTAAAGATGGAGGGTGTCCTAATGGATGCCTCTTTGTTTAGTTTTTAATTTATTGTAATATCAAAATACTGATCAGATTAACTATTACTTTATTGAACAGCTAAACAAAGAATATTAGTTTGGATACTTTCCATCTGTAACATCTGTTGTAACTATGACAACCACCGTATTCAGTAGAAAGTTTCCAGTCAATACGGTTAACACGAGAAAAACTGCTTCTGTCACACCGAGCGATTTTCAAGACGCATCTCCTTATCAGAGGTGCTGCTTGTCAACAGGCAAAGGCAGGCAACTGCTTGGGACCCCTGGCCAGCAGGGGTCACGGAGGGCTGACAAACTGAACCATAAAACCAACTAAAACCATCGCAGTGACTCAGAATATGCAAATTTTACAACGACAGTAGGAAGCCTCCCAAATGGGGCCCCTTCTGACTGACTGTTGTTGTGCTGCTAACCTTTTAAACCTGTGAAAAGTTAAGTAGATCCAAACCCAATATTCTGTTTAAGATTTAGAAAAAACATTGACAAAAAATGTTCAGATAAAAAATATGACTCAAACCGTTATCTTTAATGTAAATTATTAATCTCCTCTAAATATATTTAAATCTACTTTTGATACAGCTCTTATTTTAGATATTCAATCGATTAACATTTGCTTCCATGTCTTTTGCTTCTGCAGAACCTCCACTGATCAACAGTGATGTGGCCGAAGAGGAGTCACTGCAGAAGATCTCATCACAACCATCGACACAGGAAGAGTCTTACTTGAGTAAGGCCGAGGTCCCGGGCCCCTCTGAAACCACGGAGGAAAGATGCGTTGTCCAGGTTCACTTTGGGATAAAAGAGGAGCAGGAAGAACATGGATACTACAGCCAAACACAAGACGTCATGTATCCCTTTGAGGAAGTAGCAAAAAGAGAAGAAGATCAACCAGAGACTGAAGGTTTTGATGAAATGCAGCTAGTTACATCGGACGGCTCTGAAGCTTTCAGCGACAACAGAGGAAGTGATGAGGAGAGGGTTAAGAGAAAAGAAGCATCGATGAACGTGAACATTTCTGCTCAGAGGGAAAAGGAGCGTCTTGTCTGTCCCACATGTGGAAAGGGCTTCTGGTACATTTCTCCCTTTGTGAAGCACATAGAGACACACAAGAAAAGTGAGTCTGTCAGGGCGCTTGTACGTAATTTGCAGAGTTCTAACGATAAAAGTTTTTGTTGTCGCGTTTGTGGCAAGACGTTTTCCACTGCAGGCGGCCTTAAAGTGCATTCAAAGATACATGCAGGGATAAAAGACTTTAAATGCCAATATTGTGGGATTACCTTCGTCCAAAAGGGGAACCTTATTTCACACCTAAGGACCCATTCAGGGGAGCGACCGTTTCAGTGTGATTTATGTGGGAAAGCTTTTGGCCAGAAACAGAACCTGACAGTACACAAGAAGAGGAGACACCCGGGGGCGACACAGAATCTTTGTGGATCGGGTGTGAACGATTTCACCGTGGTGTTTCCTTAAAAAGACACAAGAAGATTGTTAAGGAGAAAACTCTTTTGCTGTGAGATCTGTGGCATATATCATTACTTTTTTTTTTTTAAACCTTGAGTTCACATACATGAATGTAATTGTTCACATATTTGGTTTTGTTCTACGCGGGGCAGGCCATGTGCAACTTCCAGATCAATGCACCAACACGCAGTAACAGTCCCTGACTTGTTTCCAGTTAGTTTTGCAGTTTTCTGTGTCAGCTGCTGAAATGAAACGTATTTGTCGCCAGCTATTTGAGAAGCATGCTTGTGGCATATTGAACAGGTGTGGATAGTGTGGACTTGGTCAACGGGTTTATCTTCAAAACTTTCTGCCATTGTTGTCCCTCCTCCTCTACACTGCCCCTACTGCTCATGTGCATACACTGCAACCTTGCAGCCATGTAGCGTACATTTTTGAGGATGTGCAAAGCAGATGCTTCAAACCGACTCAGGGCCAGGAGGCAGCCAGCTAACTTCCAAGGCAGAAGTTAAAAGCATTTATTTATCTCCGGCCTGACAGAAAGTTGGTCAGACATAATTATGCACAGATGGTAGGTAGCACTGAGTAACCTTTCTATGTATGGATAAATTCATGCTGTTACAAAGTCAAATAACATTGATTGCATTTTCTACAAATAGACCAATTTAAAAAAAAAAAACAGATGTCAGGTTGCAATCTAAAATCTGAACAACTTCAGAGTCTCACAACAATGCCCTAGTGGTTAGTTCGCAAAACTAATGTACAGAGGCTGCAGTCCTCAAAGCAGGCGGTCCAGTTTTGAATACAACCTGCAGCTCCTTTGCCGCATGTCATTCCCCTCTCTCTCAATGATTTCCAACTCTATCCACTGTCCTGTCTCTCCAATAAAGGCTTAAAAGAAGAATTGGTTGGTTGCTTATAATTTAGGTTAAACTAACTTTAACTTCCCTCTTAGCAGAGTAGTTAGAGGCTTCTTTCAGCATAGTAGACAAAAAATAGAACTACACTGGCTATCTTAAAATACAGATTGATTTCTGTTGGTCTATTCAACAATTTTAATTAGCTTCTGTTCAACTTTAAAGTAGCCAATTAAATAACGTTGCCTGTACCTCGTTTATACCTGCAGAACCTCCACTGACAGCAAGGACTTTGAATGGAGATGAGGAGCTGCAGGAGAGCTCAACACAAGAGGAGTCTTACTTGAGTCAGGTGGAGGTCCCGGGCTCCTCTAAAACCCCCAAAGAAAGATGCTCTGTCCACATTGGCCTTGAAATGAATGGAGAGCAGGCAGAGCATGGACATGACCACCAAACACAGGAGGTGAGTTACCCTTCTACTGAAAGGGAACAAGGTCAACCAGTGAACGAAGCTTCTGCTGAAATGCAGTCAGTTTCTTCAGACGGCTCTGAAGCTGAGAGTGAAATCAAAGGCAGTGATGAGGAGGGGGTGCAGAATGAAGGAGCACAGAAAAAGATGAGACTAAGAAGTCAAAGTGACCTTCATGTTTGTCCCACGTGTGGAAAGGGCTTCCGGTACATATCTCCCTTCGTGAAGCACTTGAAAAAGCACAAGAACATCAATGGTCCAACAAGGAAGCTTCTAGAGGATTTGCAAAGTCCTCACAGCAGAAAGGTTTGTGATGTTTGCGGCAAGAAGTTTTCCACTTCCTATTGTCTGAAAATTCATTCAAAAATACATGCAGGGATTAGAGACTTTGAATGTCAAGACTGTGGGAAAACCTTTTACCAAAGAGGGAATCTGATGATGCACTTAAAGCGCCATTCAGGAGAGAGGCCGTACCATTGTGACATCTGTGGAATTTCTTTCACCCTGAAACATAACCTCACAGCTCACAGGAGGAGACACACGGAGAGAGACCGGACCGTTGTGGATCCGTTGGGAAACAACACAAATGTTCCTGTTTAAATGTGTATCTACATTTGGAAGTTGAATAAATGTCTGTCTTAACTGTCATGGATACACTTCAGGGATAAATAAGGTATTCAAATATGGCTCTGAATAAAAAATATAGCAAGTATTTTAGTCAATCCCCATGACTGTATGATATTAGAAATCTTAGTGATTTCAACATCAATACAGTTAATGTATTTACCAGTTCTTAGTCAAATATCATACATGTTCTGTGGTATTCCTGAGTAAACTCTTCTTAGAGGTCAAGTTTTAACATGGGGACAATAATGTTTAATATTATGTCAACACATAACTGGAGTTTCTTTCCAAGACCAAACATCACATTCAGTATAGAGACACAGTGCAGTGCACTTTGAACTTCAACTTAATTTCTCTGATGGGCATAGTTTAAATAAAAATGTGTTAACAGGTTTACCTATTAAAATACAAAATAAATGTAGCCATATCAGAGGTTTTTTTTTTAGTGCACAATAGAGAATAAAACATCCTCCTACAGACTGCTCACATTTTACTGCCTGTATCCACATTTGTAGTCTTTTAGATGTCTTATACATCAAATAAAAAGGGGCAGGGGTATCTAGCTATTAATAACTTAACTGATATTTTTACTGGAATTACTAAGAGGGATAAGCACTTTAATTTCACAAACTAGAAAACACAATATCAAACTAGTCTTACATATGGGAAGAAGAGTGAGTCGTCATCTTCAAAACACGATCTTTTAATGGTCGTCCCGTCAGATATTTACTTCCGGGTGAAACCCCGCACTGAACAGCTCGATTGTTTGAGTCCATTATCTTGTGAGCAGTTTTATTTCGTCTATTTTTGTGCTTTTTGGAAGCAACAATGTTTCAGCTGAGGTTGTTTGTTCATCAGCGGCTGTGCACAGCAGCAGAGGAGATCCTCGGAGAGGTGGAGAAAGTCATGACGTTAGCTTTGCACGAAGCTGACGTCCAGCGGCTGAAACAGGAGCCCGACAGTCAACTTCCAACAGTTACCTGTGTGCTGCAGATATCAGGTTCAGGTAAAAGTGTCGTGGAAAGTTACGAAAATACTATTGCTTATTTCAACTTTACTGTTGTGAAATCGCCTTCAATTGAGAGTAATAGCCTTTTTCTTTAAATATTAATGGGGGCGCCGGTGTTACGGTTTAAAATGTGACCGTGTTTACTGTCGACTTTCAGTCAAGTGAGTCGGTGGTTGTCATGGTTACAACAGAGAAAGACGGAAAGTGTCCTAACAGATTCCACTTTTTTTTCTTCCATTAGAGACATGTATGATGAGTATTTATGACACCATTATATAAACTAAACATAGAAGCATTAATTGGGACACTTAACTTCTTCAACATGTGTTTTAATTTTTCAGTTAACATGATCACCCTTTAAACCGTTACACCGGTGTCACAGGGAAAGCTTTAGCTTGAGACTAATCAGAGATTGTTGGAATAAGTTACAAGCAGTCTATGACTGTGAGAGAGCTTGACTTTGTTAAGGCAAAGAAGATTATAAAACTGTATCATCAGCATAAAGATGAATTTTACAATTTTCCATTTTATCATTAATGTCATTAATACACAGTGAGAATAAAAGTAATCCCAGGATGGATCCCTGGGGTACTCCTTATTTAACAGCCCCAGGGATAAATTGAAGTTTTACAGTAATTAACTTTGGCCTTCATCTCATTTATATCCACAGAACCCCCTCTGACAATCAGTGCTCTGAATAGAGAGGAAGAGCTGCAGGGAACCTCATCACAACCATCGACACAAGAAGAGTCTAACTTAAGTCATGCTGAGGTCCATACTGACCTCTGTATTAAAGATGAGCAGGAAGAACATGAACATGACCGCCAAACACAGGAGATGATTTTTCCTTCTACTGAAACGGAACAAGATCAGCCAGTGAATGAAGCTTCTGCTGAAATGCAGCCAGTTTCTTCAGACGGCTCTGAAGCTGAGTGTGAAATCAAAGGCAGTGATGAGGAGGGGGTGCAGACTGAAGGAGTACAGAAAAAGATGAGACAAAGGCCTGATGGAAAATCTTTTGCTAGAAGTCAAAGTGACCTTCATATTTGTCCCATGTGTGGAAAGGGCTTCCGGTACATTTCTCCCTTCTTGAAGCACATGAAAAAACACAAGAAGATCAATGGTCCAACAAAGAAGCTTCTAGAGGATTTGCAAAGTTCTCACAGCAGAAAGGTTTGTGATGTTTGCGGCAAGAATTTTGCCCATACCTGGGGTCTGAAAATTCATTCAAAAATACATGCAGGGATTAGAGACTTCAAATGTCAAGAATGTGGGAAAACCTTTTCCCAAAGAGCGAATCTGATGATGCACTTAACGAGCCATTCAGGAGAGAGGCCGTACCAGTGTGACATCTGTGGAATTTCTTTCACCCTGAAACATAACCTCACAGCTCACAGGAGGAGACACACGGGAGAGAGACCGAATCGTCGTGGATCAGTGGGGAAACAATTACAAACACACACACAAAAAAGATGAATTAGCCTGTCCCCTGTGAGAGCCGTGGTTAAACATTTTGTCATGAGAGAAAGTAGGTTCGACATAATTATCGACATACAGTAAACACACATTGGTACAAGGTCGATTGACACAAGTCTTGAATTTGATTGTGCGATTTTCAACAAATATATATTTTTTGTTACAAATGTTCCTGTTTAAATGTGTATCTACATTTGGAAGTTGAATAAATAAAAAATCTGTCTTTACACTTGGATACCCTTCAGAGATCAACAAGGTGTTGAAATACGGTTCTGAATAGAAAATATATCACTTGTTTTTTATTTCGTTTTTTTCTTATTGTTGGAATATCCTGCTCGTCCACAGCTGTTAAATTTGGAATAAACACATTTGGCAGATCACAGATAAAGTCTAGTGCTGATTAGAATCAACAAAATTAAAAATCATGAATAAATAAAATAAAATAAACGCTTTTCAAGCATTGTATACATTTCCATAGCAGGTATTTTATGATCGGCCTGTTTCCAATGAATGTATGATATTAGAAATTTTAGTGATTTCAACATCAATATAGTTCATGTATTTACCAGTTCATAGACAAATATCATGCATTTTATTTTGTATTACTAATAAAATACAAAATAAATTGTATTACTGAGTAAACTCCTTAGAATATTTAATTTTCTGTCAACGCATAACTGGAGTTTCCTTCCAAGACCAAACATCACATTCAGTACAGAGACACAGAGTGCAGTGCACTATGACTTTCCTCAAAATTGTAATCATCTGATGGGCATCGTTTCAAACTAAATATGTTTATGGGTTTACCTATTAAAATACAAAATAAATGTAGCCATATCAGAGGTTCTTTTTTAGTGCACAATAGAGAATAAAACATCCTCCTACAGACTGCTCACATTTTACTGCCTGTATCCACATTTGTAGTCTTTTAGATGTCTTATACATCAAATAAAAAGGGGCAGGGGTATCTAGCTATTAATAACTTAACTGATATTTTTACTGGAATTACTAAGAGGGATAAGCACTTTAATTTCACAAACTAGAAAACACAATATCAAACTAGTCTTACATATGGGAAGAAGAGTGAGTCGTCATCTCCAATACACGATCTTTTAATGGTCGTCCCGTCCGATATTTACTTCCGGGTGAAACCCCGCACTGAACAGCTCGATTGTTTGAGTCCATTATCTTGTGAGCAGTTTTATTTCGTCTATTTTTGTGCTTTTTGGAAGCAACAATGTTTCAGCTGAGGTTGTTTGTTCATCAGCGGCTGTGCACAGCAGCAGAGGAGATCCTCGGAGAGATGGAGAAAGTCATGACGTTAGCTTTGCACGAAGCTGACGTCCAGCGGCTGAAACAGGAGCCCGACAGTCAACTTCCAACAGTTACCTGTGTGCTGCAGATATCAGGTTCAGGTAAACGTGTCGTGGAAAGTTACGAAAATACTATTGCTGATTTCAACTTTACTGTTGTGAAATCGCCTTCAATTGAGAGTAATAGCCTTTTTCTTTAAATATTAATGGGGGCGCCGGTGTTACGGTTTAAAATGTGACCGTGTTTACTGTCGACTTTCAGTCAAGTGAGTCTGTGGTTGTCATGGTTACAACAGAGAAAGACGTAAAGTGTCCTAACAGATTCCACTTTGTTTTCATTCAAGACATTTATGATGAGTATTTATGACACCATTATATAAACTAAACATAAAAGCAAACCGTTACACCGGTGTCACAGGGAAAGCTTTAGCTTGAGACTAATCAGAGATTGTTGGAATAAGTTACAAGCAGTCTATGACTGTGAGAGAGCTTGACTTTGTGAATGCAAAGAAGAGTATAAAACTGTATCATCAGCATAAAGATTAATTCTACAATTTTCTATTTGATCAATAATGTTATTAATGCACAGTGAGAATAAAAGTAGTCCCAGGATGGATCCCTGGGATACTCCTGTGATGATAGCCCTTACTATCAATTGAAGTTTTACGGTAATTAACTTTTGCCTTCATCTCATTTATATCCACAGAACCCCCTCTGACAATCAGTGCTCTGAATAGAGAGGAAGAGCTGCAGGGAACCTCATCACAACCATCGACACAAGAAGAGTCTAATTTAAGTCATGCTGAGGTCCATACTGACCTCTGTATTAAAGATGAGCAGGAAGAACATGAACATGACCACCAAACACAGGAGATGATTTTTCCTTCTACTGAATGGGAACAAGTTCAGCCAGCGATCAAAGCTTCTGCTGAAATGCAGCTAGTTTCTTCTGACGGCTCTGAAGCTGAGAGTGAAATCAAAGGCAGTGATGAGGAGGGGGTGCAGAATAAAGGAGCACAGAAAAAGATGAGACGAAAGCCTGATAGAAAATCTTCTGCTAGAGTTCAAACTGACTTTTGTGTTTGTCCCACGTGTGGACAGGGTTTCTTGTCCATTGCTCCCTTCGAGAAGCACATGAAAATACACAAACAGGAGCCTGACAGTCAACGTCCAATACCGACCTGTGTGCTGCAGATATCAAGTTCAGGTAAAAATGTTGTGGAAATTTACGAAAATGCAATTGCTGATTTAACCTTTACTGTTTGGAAATCGTCTTAAATTGAGAGTAATAGCCTTTTTCTTTCAATATTAATGGGGGTGCTGGTGTTACAGTTTAAAGTGTGACCATGTTTACTGTCGACTTTCAGTCATGTGAGTCTGTGGTTGTCATAGTTACAACAGTGAATGACCGAACGTGCCCTAACGGATGCCACTTGTTTTTGTTTTTTCATTAGAGACATATATGATGAGTATTTATGATACCATTATATAAACTAAACATAGAAGCATTAATTGGGACACTTAACTTCTTCAACATGTGTTTTAATTTGCCAGTTAACATGATCACCCTTTAAACCGTTACACCGGTGTCACAGGGAAAGCTTTAGACTAATCAGAGATTGTTGGAATAAGTTACTAGCAGTCTGCAACTGCAAGAGAGCTTGACTTTGTTAAGGCAATAAAGTGTATACAACTGTATAATACAATGTAATACACAGTGAGAATAAAAGTAGTCCCAGGATTGATCCCTGGGGTACACCTGTGATGATAGCCTGGGCTATTAATTGAAGATTTACGATAATTAACTTTTGCCTTTATGTCTTTAATATCCACAGAACCCCCTCTGACAACTAGTGCTCTGAATAGAGAGGAAGAGCTGCAGGGAACCTCATCACAACCATCGACACAAGAAGAGTCTAACTTCAGTCAGGCCGAGGTGCAGACTGACCTCTGTATTAAAGATGAGCAGGAAGAACATGAACATGACCGCCAAACACAGGAGGTTATTTATCCTTCTACTGAAACGGAACAAGATCAGCCAGTGAATGAAGTTTCTGCTGAAATGCAGCCAGTTTCATCAGACGGCTCTGAAGCTGAGAGTGAAATCAAAGGTGGTGGTGAGGAGGTGGTGCAGAATGAAGGAGCACAGAGAAAGATGAGACGAAAGACTGATAGAACATTTTCTGTTAGTGGTCAAACTGACCTTCATGTTTGTCCCATGTGTGGAAAGGGTTTCTGGTTCATTTCTCCCTTGGTGAAGCACATGAAAAAACACAAGAAGATCAATGGTCCAACAAAGAAGCTTCTAAAGGATATGCAAAGATTTCTCAGAAGAAAGGATTGTAATGTTTGTGGCAAGAAGTTTACCACTACCCATTGTCTGAGACTTCATTCAAAAATACATGCAGCAATTAGAGACTTTAAATGCCAAGTCTGTGGGATAACGTTTTGCAAAAGACGTAATCTTATTAGTCACTTACGGACCAAACGACACAAGAGGAGACACGAGGAGGATATCCTAGATCGTTTTGGAACAGGGCAAAAACGATTGTGGAAGTGTTCTTGTGCAAGATACTGAACCCTGAGTTGCAACAGAAGGCATAGCCATCTGTGTGTGAATGTGACTAGTACTGTACTAACTCTCAGATGGATGTCACTTTTGATAAAAGGGTCTGCTAAAAGAAATTCTAACATTGTTAAATTGTTAAAGATCTATCCTGTCTTTAGTGAAGTTTATACGGCTGAACAAATACATTCACAGAAGTCTCTTTACAGAAAATAAATCAAATAGGCTTTGAATGCATTTCAGCATTTGACATTGTCCTGCTGGTGTTTGTCTAATATAATGAGGAACTGTACATCTTTGAGTTGAATTCCTGGCTTCAAACATAGCAAGACACATAAATACTTCAGTATTTATTGTCACACTGTAGGAAATACAAATAAATAATGACAATAATGTCTAGTCACAGCTCTAAATGTGACTTTTTTTATCATCTCTGAGGAGTCATATTCTGTTGTGGAAATATCCATTTTCAGTACATTTCCATTTGACCAAATGTTAGTAGGCCAGTCAATGGGTAGACATTTTTACAGCAGGCTATCAATGATGTATTTCACTCATTTAATCAACCACAATTATGTTTGACTGTAATCTACTGTAAATCCTCAGTAAATAATTTCAGATGGACGGGAACACCAGAATAAAACATTTCAGGACAAAATAAAGGGGTTTTTTTTAGAAAAAATTAGATGTTTTCAGAAACGACTGCAAAAGATCCCGTTAATGGATCATCATCCTTAAAGTATGATCTTTGGAAGCACAGTCTTTACATCCGTACCCGCTGTCACAGCCACAAAGCGGCTGAAGAAGCTCAATGACACTCAGAACTGTCTCCTTTTCGACTGTACGTTTTTATATAAATTATTTTTCGTCCACATTTGTGCACTTTAGAAACAACAGTGTTTCAGCTGAGGTCGTTCGTTCATCAGCGGCTTCACGCAGCAGCAGAGGAGATCCTCGGGGAGGTAGAGAAGATGTTAGCTTTGTGCGAAGTAGACATGCAGCGAGCAAAAGAGAAACCCGACGAGCGTCCAAAACTAGGTATGTGATTTTTTTATCTTCTCATTAAAGTTTAAACTGTTTCGGATAATAGTAGATAGCTGAAAGCACACAAACGAGCGTGTTTCTGTAGTGTAGGATACTTGCATAATGTGGTGGACCAGACATAAACATTTATTCTGATAAGAAAAGAAGCATATCAGCATCCAGCCACGTTTGTGGTAGAAATAAACTCCAGAAATGGCTGAAACAAAGAAGTAATTTAACTAACTGTGGTTAAGTGAGCTTCCCCACACAGAATGCATATTAAACAACATATCGAGTTTAATCATCATTAAAGTGTTTGATATTAAATTTAAAGGTTCTCTCGAATACTCTATTTTAATAAAAAGCACTTTAACCAAGTAAAACTAACTTATTTTTAACGTTTTTCAGAGGAACAGCTTCTGGGTCTCACCCCGTCACACGTCCGCAGTGTCCCCAGTAGAGGGCGCTCACGTTACACGTAAAATACCAGTGCCAGGTTAAAGCTTATAAGATTTATAAACAGTATTATAAACCAAATATTTAATTTACGATACGGTATGTGTCATTATGCCTCGTTCACAACACGATTTGATCACAAATTATTTAGGATTATCTAATCGTCATAAAGACGTGTTAAATTCAATTTATGAATAAATGTGATTCTTTTAAATTAGAATTCTCTTAAGATAAAAACGATTTTTCTTAACTTATTTTAATTTATAAATGTAAGTATTTTTTGAGGTTCTATTGGTACTAATGAATTATAAAAAAAAAACTGTTGTTTCTTTATAAAAAGTGACAGAGATTATATATTACTAAAATACCTTTTTGAAACTTTAGTTTTAGATAAAATAATTTGAAGATTTATCCTTAATCAAAATAATTACATGAATAGCACAAAAAGGTATAGTCTCTTTAAATAAACAGAGTTGCTGCCTGTTTCTGACTGAAGCACAGAAAACTTTTAAGATAGAGGAAGTTAGATGACTTGGGGGCGGATGCATCTGGCTGTAGACATTCTTCCTGATGTGTTTGTGGATGATCTTTGACAAACATTCGCTGTTTGGATCTGTTATTTCTGTCTTTTAATGTCTAATCATGTATTTTTGTGAAACTCTGTTCATTGTGCTGCTGCCTGACTTGGCCAGGACTCTCTTGAAAAATGTATTTTTAATCTCAATGAGTTTCTTTCCTGGTTAAATAAAGGTTAAATAAAAAAAGATATCGGATTTTCTTTATGCGTGACCTAATTTAAGTGGTCATTTGTGTTTTTAAAAATAACAAAAGGCTTTTACGTGTTTATCATCAGCCCAAATCCTTCAGACCCCTCCTGAGTCTGCACGTTGTCATCTCTGGCTCTACACATGTTAATGTTAATAGTTTGTTTTGGTGTCTTGAGCTTTGCAGCGTGGGGTGGTTGTAAAAGCTGCATCATGTCTGTTGTATTTATGTAGTCAGTCCATCTGTCTCCTGCAATATTTGCGCACTGTTTCCGTCTCCTACACATTCTAAAACGAAACAAAATCACATGCTCCCTTCATGTCTGCATGCATCTTGTTTCAGACAAACAAGAGAAGCCTAAAGCTGTTGGCGCCCTCTGCTAGTTTAAAAAAAGAGTTGTAATATTTTCCTTATTGTCTGTGTTTACAGAAGTCACTTTAACCCTGCAGGAGATCTCAACTCAGGAGCAGTCTTATTTGAGTGCCGCTGATGTCCCAGGTTTATGCCAAAGCTATGTACAAAACGGTTTTGTTCAGATGGGCTTCAGGATAAAAGAGGAGCAGAAGGAACGTGTGGTCGACGGTGACACACATGAGGTGTTTTTTCCTTCTCCTGCAGCTGTGAAAAAGGAACGAGATTTGTCAGAGATCCAACCTTCAGTGGAAGAAGAGTCTAATATGAGTAATGATGAGGTCCGAGCCTCCTCTAAGGCTTTTGAAGGAAGATGCTGCATCCAGATTGACTTTGGGGTGGAAGAACATGCAGATGAAAGTGAGACAAATGAGGTTGTTTTACCTCTTATTGAAGCTGTGAAATGGGGACGAAATCAACAAGGGGCAAAAGTTTGCGATGAAATACAACCGGTTTCTTCAGACGGCTCTGAGAGTGAGAGCGATGACAGTGATGAGGAATGGGTTAACAGGAAAGGAACACAGAAAAAGACGAAGAGAGGAAATGATTTTGCCAAGTGTAAAAAGGACCGTCATGTTTGTCCTTCTTGTGGAAAGAGTTTCAGGTTCATCCATCACTTCAGAAAGCACATCAAAACTCACACCAAGCCTAGTGACTCTCAAATGGAGCTTCTTAGTCGTTTGCAGAACGCGCACGCAAACAAAGTAATTTGTGATGTTTGCAACAAGATGTTCACCGCAACCGCTGGTCTGCAAATACATTTAAAGTCGCACAGAAGGATGAAGGACTTTCAATGCCAAGACTGTGGTAAAAGCTTTGTCCAAAAAGAGCATCTGAATGTGCACATGAGGACCCACTCAGGGGAGAGGCAGTATGAGTGTGATGTCTGTGGGTGACGGTTTTACACACGGGGTCATCTCAAATCACATGAAGAACGTTTCAGGGGAAGAAAGCTCTGCTCATGTGATGTCTGTGGTAAACGTTTTTGCCAGAGGGCACAGTTAACGGAACATAAAAAAATCGCACCCACCAGGAAACATGGAGTAACCTTCATGAAGTTTTTAAAACCTTTTAAATTTCTTACGATTTCCACCAAAGACCAGTTAAGAGAATACAGCTGTCTGAATGTTTTGAACCTTAATGTCTTTAAATGAAGATTGTGACTTCAAGATGACTACAAACAGGTTCATCCAATAAAGACAGACATATGCTAAACTCTGGAGCTATCATGTTTCATTAGCAACAAAAGGTGTTCCACAGGAATCCATGTTTGGTCCACTTCCTTTTTCATCTTTATATACATATTGGGGGTTTTCGGACCAAACCGTTCTGGTGACTTTTTTTGAAAAGGAACTTTCCACTCGGGGAGTTCCCTTAGAATTAAACATCATGGGGACTTGTTTTGGTCTGCATTCACACCACCACGGTACCTACTCTGAAGCAGGAGTTTAACAGGTTCTAGGAACTAAAATAAAAACTCAGAGCTAGATCCATAAAAATGCACATTTTACTGACACATTATATATATATATATATATATATATATATATATATATATAAAGCACTGTGGAGTCAAAAGGTATCATGTCAGAATTAGTGAACTCATTTGATTTATAGTTATTTTCGTCAACCCTTAAAAGTTTTTGATTTTGTGTATTTGTATTTTGTGTTTGTTTGGTGATTAATTGTTGGCAATGTCTTTGGTACACTTCAGAATATTTCACTGCTCTCATCCCTTAAATTGTTTTGCCCTTTCTGGAGGTGCTCCTATCTCTGGAACAAAACACAGCCCCTTAAAATCAGTTCACTACATTTGAACATTTCAGTCATTTGACCAGCAGGTAGCAGCAGATACACACCTACAGTCCTTTAGAAGGTCACAGGTGTCTGTAACATCAGCCAAAACCTCTACTTCCTCGATTCTGTCTACTATTACCTCTTTGTTTTGTCAACATGCATCTGTATTGATATAACTGAGCCTCTGGTTGGCCAACATTTGCTGGCTGATTATTGGACAAGGGGCCCTGAGAACAAACACTTCATCAGCCCCCAAAGTGCAAGATGAGTTATTTTGTGTCTGATTGTGGTCATTTTCATATTGTAGTAGTCTTGATTGTCTTTGTGTTCGTTTTATGTTCTTGTGTTGGTTTTTTTTTAGCCATTTTTCTATTTGTTTTTATGTGACTAGTTGTACTTGTGTCATGTCTTTGGTTTCTGTCTCCATATTTTTTTTCTCTTTGTGGATGTGTTGCACGTAGTTGTAGATATTTTGTTCCTTTTTGCATTTGTCTTCAATCTCTTTAGACATTTTCTTTATCTATGTTGTTGTTTTGTGTCTCTCCTAAAACACAGTGACTTTAAGAAATGGCTCTGGTAATAGGCGGCCCCTGATCCTTTGGGCCCCTGGACTTATTCTCAGGAGGGCCTGTTAAACTATCAATCAATAAGGAAATAACCGGTTTAAACATGCAACAACATAACATAGTAATTATCTGTAGCAACGCAAAACATAACAGGATCATATTTAAGCTTCTGTAAATCCAGACGTTTAAATCAGTCCATAAAATGCAGTTCAGCTTGCAGTGAAATGTCAGATCATTCAGGGTGAATGTTTCTGCTGCTCCGCTGCAAACACTTCTGATGCTTCTGTTTAAAAATAATATGGAGGGAGCAATAATGCATGCACAGTATAAACCCTGTACATCCTTTTTAGAGCTACAGCAACAGGTCTCCTCAGTTCCCAAAGACTTGCAGAGTGTTGTTGTTTTTAAAGGAGAAGCAGCAGGGAGGTAAACCTGAGCATGTCCCAACTTTTTAAAAACGTTTTTTAAGGCATCAAATTCAAAATGGGCACATTATTTTCCAAAAGCAATGACATTTCTTAGTGTCAACATTTGATATATTGTCTTTGTGCTACTTTTATGTTGCAAATCAACACTTCCTGTTTTTATTTACATTTCACTCAGCCTGCCAAGTTTTTGGAAAGCGGGCTGTGTTTTAAACCAAAAGCCATTATTTTTAATCTGTGTGCCGCCTCTTAATATTTGACTTCTAATCACGTAAAATTATTCACCCTAAATGACATTGATGGCTTATTTTTCCCTCAATGAAAGGTTGATGGGGTGCAGATGGTCTAGTGTACAGTCCTCCAAGTGGGCGGCCCGGGTTCAAATCCAACCTGTGGCTCCTTTCCCGCATGTCATTCCCTACTCCTTCTCCCTGGTTTCCTACTCCATCAACTGTCCAAAAAAAGGCAAAAATATATTTTTAAAAGAAGAAATGATGTCCCAAAATGAGATAAAATAAGACGTGAATTTCTACGTAATATCCTTGCGCATTAACAGATCCCAAAAACTCAAATGCCCTTTTTAAATCGATGTATTTTAAACAAGGATTATGTATTTTGAGCGATAACTCTGGCATGAATTATTTTTTCCAGGTCGTGCAATTACATAAGTCTGCGTCCATGACTGCGGTGTCAGAGTTGAGCTCAGTGTGTGTGTGTGTGTTTTGACGCTGCAGAGAGCACAGAGGAGGAGCCGCTCCGTCAACTGTTGGTCTCTACATCCTAATCTGGATTAGGGACCGGTCCAGTCTGCGGCGGTGGCCAGGAGGCCGTCAATAATCACATTATTCTGCTTTGAGTTGACGCCTCATGAAGAGGGAGCAAATAATACAGCGAGGACACGCGTCGCCAAGTCCCCGACGCGTTTTGAATTAAAGGTAACCTGTCTGTTTTGGATGCAATCTTTTGAAAGGAGTTGTGGATGAATCTCTCTGGTTTTCCGTCAATCTGAGCAAAGTTGGATGAATGATTGTTGGCTGCCTGCGGCTGGTGCAGCACAGCGCACTCTGCAGCATCCAGACGGAGCACTGCAGCCTGACAGAGAGCCTGAAGAGCATTTTCTGCACAAAGCTCCGCCGATTTCACAGGAGCAGCTGGACAAACATGCGAGAATTAGGTGAGCAAACGCCTGCTTTCTGCACCTTCGTAGTTTTAGGACAGAGAATGCTTAAAACGGACCATGTGGTGATGGATTTGGCATCTGCTTAATTCCCCTTCCTACTGTCAAGCATAAAAAAAAGTTTGAATGGCCAATGTTGTTTGGTGCCTGAGTGATAGTCAGCCTCTTTTGGTACAGCAGATATAGTCTTAGGGAAACCTTACTGACACGAAGTAAAGCTCTAGAAACACTGATCAGTCACACAGTCCTGTGCCAAATGTGTCAGGGTCAGACGGTAGTTCGAGGGCAGGACAGAAGCACAGACATGTCCTAAAATGAATGTGCAGCCTCTCTTTGAGAGTGATGCACAGCTACATGGACAGTCACATAATCTCACAGTCTCAACTGGGATTTAAAAAAAAATGATTTCAGGAATAAAGCAAATATTCTGATGACTTTCTATCCCCATGTGGTTGTTTAAAAAGGATAAAGAGGCCAAATGGAGGGCAGAGAGGATTCAATCTCATGGAGACATCATGGATAAAAATGGGATTTTCTGCTGGTCACGTCATTTCTTTCTCTCTTTTTTTAATCCTCGTTGATAAACCCCTTGACTGTACCTGTTCCATCATAAGCAAATGCACAACTTTGGTATTGCTTGCCACAGACAAACAAAAAGTATGTTCTGCACGTAGACAGTAGGACTTGGAGATATGGAACCAAAATCACATCTCGATATTTTAAAACTGGATGGCAACATATGATACATAGCTCAATACTTTGTTGCAAAGAATAACAAACACAAAAAGTCAAATCCTTATGGACTAAATGTCACACAGACATTTTCATTAACAGCCAACTGCACAATGTCAACATGTCAAATAATCTACCTGTTTGTAAAAAAAAAAAATACTATTTGATAGAAATGCTCCTTAAATAAAAACAAGATTAATAAAAAAATGTTCCTTGCCTCTTGCTTGAATTTATTACATTACCAGAAAATACTCAATTCGTGCAGGATTAAAAACATGTTTCCTCCGCCATTATTACAATCTATCAGGGCTCCCAGGTCATATTGAGCCAGTGTGAAAAAGAAACTACAGACAACATAAGATATATCAAAATGTTAACTGTTTTTTGTTTTAAAACTGACTTCTTTCAGTCTGTTGCAAAGTGAAATGCTGAACAATCTTCATCTACTCCAGTTTGTTTTTATCATAGAAGAAGAATACTTTTGAGTTTTTATCCTAGATTGGAACTAAACAAGTCATCTAAAGACGTCACCTCTGACAGAGCGAAACTCATTCTCTCTTGATGTATTTAGGAAAACAATCATCAAACTAACAGATAATGAAATGTAACTTGAGCTGCAGCTCTAAATCGACCTTTCTTCCCATTGAAAAGTCAAAGACTGTTTCTCCCCTGCTTGCCCACACTGGTAACAGAAACATCTTTATTACAGAGCCAGCTATGTGTCATCAAAGACTTCTTACATGTTTCTCCCTCATTAACATGAACTATATTTAGAAGTTGCTCCACCACTGATAATTAAACTGCTGAATCTGTTTCGCTTTCGACCCCCCATGGGATGAACCAAAATCGAGGGTTTGAGGCAGAGTTCCTCCGATAGTTTTTCTTTCTTCCTGCTCCTGCAGAATTTCATCTGTAGTAGTCCTGAGCTGCAAAATCCCTGCTGACTCTGTAGCCCGCGGGGCTGCAATGGTTTCCCTCTCTATGTCAGCAAGAATCGATTCAGATCGACTCAGGAGCAGAAATTGATTGGGGTAATGCAGGGCTGACTGGAGGCGGGGGGGGGGGGGGGGGGGGGGGGGGGCGGGGCAGCACTTTTACTTAATTAAATAAACCTGACAAACAGGCAAGCAGGCTGGTGCTGAAATGTTTATCTTTCTAAATCCGTGTGCAGAGGAGGGAAGAGATAATGGAGGCGCCGACAGGAAAGTGACATTCTTTGACCATTATGGTAACTAAATGTGCAGCCTTGAGGAACTGGTTTCATCTGGTCCAGGTAAGATATTTGTCATATTAAAGACAATTGTTAAACACATCTCATGGGTCTCACTTATGTAAGAGTTCCTGCTGAAGCTTAAACATGTTAAAATTGTGTCCCCTAAAGGACACTAATATTAAGTCATGATGATGCTGTTTCTTTCTGTTGAATTTAGATTGAAACATGAACTGTGTCTGCACCGTGAACATGGAGATTAAACCCGTCCTCCACAGCCTTCATTTGTATTTTAACTTATCGTGGTTTCATGCCTTGTGCCAAATTTTCAAATGCTTAATTCCCCTACAATATTTCAAAGCCAAACAAAAAAGGTTGAAAAAGTCAGACAATTTATGAATGTTTTGCAAAATGTGAGCAAATCTCCCGTCAGGACGTCGGTATGACGTACCACCCTGAACAGCTTTGTCCCAGCAGCCATCAGTGAAATGAACAAGATGTAACGCAGAAGCAATTTTAAGTATATTTATTGATCTCTGCACTTTCTATCTTGTCTTTAGTTTTCTCGTTTTTTCTTACGGCTCATTTCAACCTTGCTTTTACTCACCATGTTTTATTGATCGATGGTATAGTCTTATTTTTACGTTGTTTTTGTTTATTTTTGGGCCTTAGAGGTCGGACAGTGGATAGAGTCAGAAATCAGGGAGAGAGAGAGAGTGGAGAATGACATGCAGGAATGGAGCCACAGGTTGGATTTGAAGCCAGGCCGCCCGCCTGGAAGACCAAAGTCTGGTTGGCAGATAAAGTGCAGAAATTGTGATCACAGATTACAATCCAATCCAGAGAGAGACACACTGATTGCCCATTCATCAGATTGAATTCATCTGCCAAGTGTCTTAGTTTCCTGTCGTAAAAGCCTCTTAAATACAGAGGATCACAGTTAATCCACTATCTGTCTAGGTCGGATCGAGAGGTTGACTCTGTGATTTTGGCTGCATGATACTTGTCAGTGATTTTTGCCTGTAAAAAAAAAAAAAAAGATGTAAAGAGTTTGTTTTGGACGCATGTGACTCCACAAACACTGATATCTAGAGCTAAATAACGGCACATGTTCTCTAGTTTCTCTTGAGTCACAGAGTGAGTTTACGATTGAGGAGTTTTGAATCCCTTAATCATCATCTGGGGAAATCTAGTTTAAGATCTACATGAGTAAAAGTCTCACACATCTACAAGCAAGATAAAATACGCAGAAATAGAAATAAAAACACAACAGAAAGACAAGTGAGGAAGAAAAATGTGTCAAGACACAAACTACCTAAAAGGACATAGGCTCATGATTTTGATCCTTGCCTTTAATGTGGGATTAGCTCTGGAATTAAAGTCTCTGTGTAAACGACTCCTTATGATGATTACAAAAACACTTCATGTAAAATGACAGCGCACACACACATAGAGTGAAACACACTATTTCAATCCCTGTATCCTTCCTTGCAGAGGAATAAGAAAAAGGGACAAAGCGGGAAAGTACAGGGGGGGAGATTAGAAAGAAAGGTGAGGAGGTGAAAGGGCAGAGAAAATTATAAAAAAGGAGAGAAGGGAGCAGCGAGAACTGGAATCTGAAGGTCAGCGCTGCAGAGAAGCAGCAGGGAAGCGAAATGTTAAATGTTGAGCCCTCATTCAAGGTGAAAATGTTGCCATGGGTTTGTTGAAGTAGTTCAATTCACTGATTGAATTTATAGTTTCTATTTGTATTCGTTTTGAAAGGCTTGGTATAGGGCATCTTATTTTTGTTTTTCCAAGGTACCATGGCGGCAGACTCCAGACAATAAATCGAGTGGCTATAAACAAATAAAATCATCATCATAAAAACATCCCACAAGCAGCCCCTTGTGGGCTTTCCTCCTGAATGTTGATTAATCCACTAACAGTACAGTCACAAGATGCTGTTGATAAAATACCCATATATATACTTTCCATTTTTCTCTCCCACTTTCAAGGTTCCAACATGAAGCTAACCTAGGTGGATATTATGAATCTTCAGGTGCAAGTGTCACGCTCCAAGTCTTCTGGAATGGCTGCTCTGTTGGGTTGACCACATTTTTCAAAGTTTCTTCCAGCCAGCATGGAAGAGAGCAAGCTCATCTTCAGCCTGGACCGCCGTGATGAAGGCCCCATCGTGGCCTTTTCCAAAGATAAACCACGGGGCGCGGAGAGCCAACCCAACCTCACTCTGGATATGGAGTTAGATCTGAGCCAAGGCCAACGCGCCCACTCGCCGTTCCTGCGTCACTCCCCCTCATCCCCGGGCTCTCTCGCCGATCTCTCTGGAGAACTTCCCATCTCCAGCACCCTCGTCAAGTCCTCCTCCACTGACCTGGAGCCGAGCGAGAGCGGGTCCGTACGTAGCAAACCTCTGCTCAGCTTGGTCAAATCTCTGAGCACGGAGATTTCCCGCCGGGTCGAGCCAGAGGTCAACCTCTCAAAGTCGGACTCCAAACTGCATTTGCAACCCCGGAAGCAGTTTAGTCATCCTAGAATCCCTGAGGCCAAGCCTGATGCGGGAGGACAGAATGAGGACAACTACTGGGAATCTTCACCTGGCAGCGTGCCTCCTGTGGAACCACGGGGAAGCTCGCTGATTGCAGAGCTGGAGGACACTCGCAGGAAGTTTTCCGAGGCCATGCAGGATCCTCTTAGCATGCTGAGTAAGATCATGGGGGACGAAAGCTCTGGCAGCCCAAAGCATGGAAGGGCAGGAGACTCACAGTCCCAACAAGGCAGCTATGGGAGAGACGGAGGGAGTGACAATGTAGAGCTTAAGTGTCGGAGAAGAACTGAAAGTGTGTGTGACTCGCCCCTGAGACGACTCCAACAGGGCTCGTTAATAAAATCCTCTGGATCCCCAGAACACCATACACACAGCAAAGACAGCACGTTGGAAATTCACACTTATGGGGACGTGATCCAGGTGGTGGAGCTGCAGAACGGATCCAAAGGGACTCATCATAAAGCGTACACCCGGTCCAGAGTCTCATTTCCGGTCCCTCCACTCCCTTTCCACTGGCTCCTCCCCGTGGGTCTTTTAGCTTATGGTTTCTTCGTGTTGCCCCTGCCCTCCTATGTGACAGGTCTGTCTATTGGGATTGTATGTGGCTTCATGTTGGGCCTGGTGGTGGTTTACATGTTTGCCCCTCGACGCTCATCTACCAGAAGAGACAAGAGCTCTCGACTGAGCAAACATCTGAACATGGATCCTCTGAATGGAGAGCTCGCAGATCAAGAGTTCTTAGAGGTAAATACAGAATGTGAAAAGAAACACTGACATGACGACATTTCATCCTTCGACCTTAACGTTTATCAAAACCTTTATTCCACCGTTAGATCCGTACAGTCATAAATGCACACACAGATCCACAAATATGTAAAAAGATCCTCACATTTATTCACAGATGTACCAAAGTGTACTGAACCAAGCGGTCCGATTTGGTTCAGTACACGTTGGTACAGTAAAACCTGATCTTGCTTGCGTTTCCACAGCCAGCCATACCCTTACACTTTACTAAATCACAGCGGCGCAATATAGTGTAGACAGACAGCCAATAAATTAAACAAAGAAGAAGAATGTGACACAAAAAACAAAGTTCAATGATTCTTAGGAAGCTCTTAATCTCCGAGGTGCTACGCGCTGACATAAGTTGCAAACAACAGAAACAGCCTTAAAATCCACAAGATATTTTAACATGGTGCGTTTTGTGTTTGTCCTTTATTACCACTGTTGCACAGGAAGTGACCATTCCTTCAACCAATCAACAGACTGCAGTGTGTCTAGCTTCAACCTTTAGGGTGGGATAATAAGTACCGTTTCCATCGAGCGGTCTGGTTCGGTTCGGTACTGTACGGTTTATTGGCATTTCCACCGTCAGAAGTTGGCAATGGTACCAAAATAAGGGATCCGTACCGTCCTAATTTTTTGTTACCCTTCTTTTGGGGTGCCAAGGGTACCGACCTTAAAGGGTTCCTTGTTTTCTGTGTCCCTGTTCATCTTGAACGTTTAACTTAATAAATAGCTGGCTACACTGTGTTGGGCTGCTATGATATCACACTATTACATAGCCGAGGCGGCTATCTCCATCTGGCTCCTAACTCTAACCCTTACATTTGTGGATCTATAAATGCATTTTTTGAGATCTAAATTTTATTTATTGCAAATAGTTTTGGAACAAATATTAGCTCCATAGATGTGGTACTGATTTTAAAAGATCACTGGTTTAAAAGCATCATGTTTCATTTCCTTTTTTTCCTCCCAAACTTAAGTGCACAGATTTAAGACTGGCCCTTCAATACTATAGGAAAAAAATGGTTGAATACATCAATTTTTTTCATTGGTAAAGCCAATCTACATGTTGCCTTTGCTCCGTGTTCAACAACATATTACTGGCTTGTAAAGTTGGATGTCAACCAATGGCTGTGACTCAATGTTTTTGAGTCATGGTGTGATGCTTTAGAGAGCACTAAAGATACCGTTATGCTTAATGCGTTATGGGTTCATTTTGACTATAAATACTACAGACATATGGAGAGCAGGTTAATATGTACAAAGTTCTCTCAGAGCTCCTCTTGACAGTTATGCTGAGAGATTCAAACTGGTCCTCTGGCTCGATAAATGCCGAGTCAGCAGGTTCAAATAAGTATACGAGGATGGAGCAGTTGGTCACAGCGGGCTCTCCCACAGTGTTAAATGAGACAGATGTATTCTGCAATGTCTCGTGTTTCCCCTCCTGCTGAGCTGCAGTTTGCACCTCTCACTCTGATATTTTATCTGCCTGACTAGAGATTCTGTAAACAGTTTAATACCCTGAAAACCGCCTTAATGCAGCTTTACACATAGTAAATAGTACAGAGTACATTCTAAAGGAATGTGTGATTTATACCCTCTTCTGTCTCCAGGGCTGGATGAATGAAACACACAGCTACGACCCTGAGTCGTTTCACCCGTCCGTGCTCCATTCTGTATTCGTCGCCTTGGAGGGACGCCGGCTACGCCTTGCATACCCGCGCGCCCACATCCCCCGGTGGGCGGCGTTTGACGAGACGTCCCACGAGGCTGCGTTTTTGCGAACACGCACCTACCAGCTGGCGAACTGCAAGGTCAGTGCTTTTGTGGCACAAAAATATTCTCACTTCTCGGTCCCAGGGGGGAGATGACTTTGAGGAAACGAGAGGCGAGATGAACTCTCACCTGAACTCTCATCTCTCTGCACCCATATTGTCATCTAACACGGAGGAGAAAGAGCAGAGAGGTGATGATGTGTTGAATGAATTTGACCCGGCTTCTGTCCCAGGTGTATACTGATGCATTCTCTTCCAAAGGGGTAACAGAATAACCTTAACAGACAGGCTAATTGATGGAGGAGGCTTTTGTTAATGGGGACTCCCAACTATGTAGAAATAAAATAGAAAAAAAAAAGAAAAAAAGTAAATTATCATCTTTCTTTTCCAGGTGTCTCTGTTGCCGCCTGGTTTGGCTCGCAAGAGGGTGTGGAATAAGAAATACCCCATCTGCATCACTCTTGCAGAGGGGGAGGTAGGAGAGGAGAGTGTCATCGAAGGACAGGAGGAAGAAGAAAGGGCAGAAAAACACACTCTTCCTGACCACCAGCTTCCTGTCACCCTGTACCTTTTCGGCCGCACAGGAAGGCAGAAGGAGGAGTGGTTCCAGCACTTTCTGTCGGCCTCCTGGGCTGGAGCCACGAGCGGTGTGAGTGGGGAGGAGAACGCAGGTAAAGGAAAGGTCTGGAGCTCGGTGATTTGGTGCAAATTCAGCAAAAAGAAATAATGTCTGCAGACATTTTGTCGATACTTAATTAGCTCTTTAAAAGTAAAGAGTGTATTCTGTTTATTCTGTAAAGAAGAAAATGTATAGGATTTACCTGATCATAAGGCGGCCCTATGTGGCTAACAACAACAACCCACAAATTGAATAAAGCACATAAAACACCTTAACAAATGCAAGACAAAGGGATTTAATACGACAGGAACATAAATAAATAGTTTCAAAAAAAGTCAACAAAGGATTAAATCGACAAGACAACCCAGAATCTGAGAGGCACAGCAGTCCCAACTCCAAAAGCCTCCCTCCTCCTGAGGTCAGCACTGCAGGGCTTTTAATTACTGAGGCTAATTACTTAGGGCGGTCATGAGGTGCACCTCATTGAGTAACTTCACCTGAGCAGAGCTGAAGACAACAGATGAGGGGAATGCATAAGCAGCCATAACAGGCAAAATCAACAAAATCTTAAAGCTCCTCCCAGCTGCTTTAAATTCAAACAAGGATATGAATAACCAGGTTTCTCTGTGTGCATGTACACACCATATCCAGAATATGATCAATACCAGGATCCCGCTAATAACCGGTATCCTCAAGATACTCATTGCCTAAGCTAATTTGCAATGCCCATCCCTAGATGGGCCTTTAAAATATATAAAAATGACAAATACACAAGCGACCATAAAACTATGTTAAACCAGATACAGGATAGAAAATGTCATTTCATCTATTTCTATTCTGTTTTATTTATCCTCTCACACAGAAGCACTCGTAGGAGGAGACGTTGTAAGAGACAGCACAGAAGAGCTGCACGACTTGCAGGGAGCTTTGAAAACAAGAACACTGCTAGACTACAGCAACTATATGACTCAACTGATCGTAACACAGAGCTGCAACACCATCCCCAGCCCCTGCAACAGCGACAAGGGAAGCCCCACAACGCACAGGAAGGTAAAAAAAACCCAACACTTTTATTTAGCTTTTAGATGCAGTATGGAGGTCTTTTCATTGTGACCAGTTATGAAAGCTTTACCTCTGCTCTATTTACCCTCTGCATGTTGTGCTAATACTCTACATGACTCCCATCGATCAGAGCTGGTCAATATCAGCTGCTGTTTCATTGTTGTGCTTTGTGCTCAGGCCAGCCTTGTGCGGAATGCTGGCTCAGCGAAACACCTCCATGCTTACGTTACTAAATGTCAATGTGCAGAAATGTATGGCATCACCTGTCTGGAAGGATATTAATAGAAAAAGATTGTGATACATCAGCAGTATACCTAATTAAGCTGCTAACTCAGGCTATTTGCGATTGGCAACCCTCGAAGAGAACATCTGTGCTGATGCTTGGAAGCGGCTGATGCAGAATCAGTACAAAAGTCAAGATTCAGTTCTGTCAAACCATAATATTTATTAAAAAAATATCCGTGCAATGCTTTCAAATGTATTTACTGTACCTTTTAAGATTCACAATGAAGAGCCTGGATGTGGAGGTCAAGCAGGAGATGAGCCCAGTGGAGGTTCAGGGACTGGGGGACACTCTGCAGAGGGCCAGCCCACCTGGGTGAACTCCCTGGTGGGACGGATCTTCTGGGACTTTCTCCGCGAGAAGTACTGGACGGATCAGGTGGCGCACAAGATCCAGAAGAAGCTCAGCAAGATCAAGGTGAGACGGGATGAGGACGGTGATTTATCTCACTGTTAGTCAGAAACGTATGTAGTTGGGTCAGGAGATGGTTTTTTTGGATTGATGCTCCTGTTTGTGCTTTATATATTCACATCCATCTGTGTGTTCCCACCATCAGCATCATCATCATAAGTGTCATACAGAGTTATGACATTGCTTTGCAGCAGTGAGCTTACTGCAGGTCACACCTCTGGAAACTGTCACTGGATGACAGGACGGGAACATCAGCACTGGTTTGTGCATAAGGTCAAAGGATGGGACGCCAGGCACAGCAACACTGCAGCTCTGTTTCCTGTGCATGTATGTGTGTGTGTGTGTGTGTGTGTGTGTGTGTGTGTGTGTGTGTGTGTGTGTGTGTGTGTGTGTGTGTATGTGTGTTGGTGTGTGTTGGTGTGTGTGTATGTGTGTTGGTGTGTGTTGGTGTGTGTGTGTGTGTATGTGTGTTGGTGTGTGTTGGTGTGTGTGTGTGTGTGTGTGTGTGTATCTGAGTCTGCTGATAATGCACTCTCTCCAGTTTCTAAGGCAGGAGGAGACAGAGGGGAGTGTAGCACTGATGGCACCACAGCGTCTCATTACTCATTTCCTTCTCCTCTCTTTGACACACACCATAGTTTAACCTCTCCGATCTTGCTTCTCTGTTACACACACACACACACACACACACACACACACACACACACACACACACACACACACACACACACACACACACACACACACACACACACACCTGTCTTTATGTACATTATGTCCTGCATGAACTCAGCGTGTTTACTCACACAAGGTTTGTCTCTTTGTAGTTGCCATATTTCATGAATGATCTGACCCTGGCCGACCTTGACATGGGTACCTGTCTGCCTCAAGTCCTCAGCACCTCCAAACCAACTCTGGACCGCAGAGGTACACCTGTGTGTATTTACACTTGTACATATTTCTTTAGAGAAGTACTCTTTTCTACACATTCCTGCTCTTTTGAGAGTTAGCCATGCTCGTAGTATGGCTCTGTTGTCGGTCAGTCCACTCCTACGGACTGAAATGTAACAACAACATTTTGATGGTAGAGCGCAGCAAAAGTAGACACACTCTCAACTTAAATAGAGGTAGATATACTTGCGTGCAAAAAAAGACTCTGGTAAGTGGAGTTACTGATTCAACTTCTTTACTGAATGTAATGGAAGAAGTACAGGCTCTAAGCGACTGTTTCTGTGGCTTACTGAACAAGTAGAGGAGGGGTTTCTGACACAGATTCACCAACTTCCACAGTGCATGGAGAACAAAAATATCTTAAAGAGCTCCAGAAACACAGATTAAAGAACAACTTTATTAAGACCGGCACATTTCATAATATTAAAAATTACAAGACTACAGGCTGAAATAACTTTAAAACATTATTGTCCTGCAATAATGCAAAATAATTATAATCTGTAATTCTTCAAGTGCATTTGAGCTATAGAGTGAGAAGCCTGTTTTTAAAATATAAGAAGTACTAATAAGAACATATACTAGTGTTGAATTTGAGAGAGAAAGGATAAAAAGCCGTCTGTAAAAAAGAAACTTGCATAAAATACAGATATGTGTCAACTTTATTGAAGCGCAGTAACCCATCATTTGTACTTAAATCCTTCCCATCTCTTAAGGATTGCTGTGACACTTTGGGGACCCCCCCCCCCCCCCCGACGCTTCATCTACTCCCTCCTGTCACAGCTGCTACTTCAGCTTGAGTCTTGTTTTTTTTCTTTTCTTAAATCACTGTAGACAAGGTTTACGCAACAGTCTTAACCGAGTTCTCTTCTCTCAGCCACATTCCTGCAGTCGGCTCAGCCCATGATCCCATTTGTTTCATTAGAGAGTTTGCCGTCTCCGCTTTAAAAGCTCTTCATTGTCTCCTCCCAGGCAGATTAGCAATCCCTTTGACTTGATTTAGCTCAACCGACTATGACATGCCTGAGCTTTCCTACATTTGTCTCATGTGTTTTCTGGAACATCACTGTTCAAATCCTGCTGGAAAGGAGATGTCGATTCAGCCTGCTGACCAAACTCTAGCTTAAGATCAAAGTCCCTTTAAGAAACCTAAAGCAACCTGTCTATCCCCCTCTCTCCTTCCCTTTATCCCCAGGCCTGTGGCTGGAGCTGGAGGTGGTGTACACAGGCTGCCTTCAGATGACCCTGGAGACTAAGATGAACCTGTGTAAGCTGGGTAAAGATGGAGATGACGAGGCACACGGTGTACCAGAGACTCAGCAAGTGGGGTTAGGAGCCGTTTCTGTTTTGTATTCTTTAACAAATGGAAAATCAAGTTTCTTTTACACTCAGTTAGTTTGCATTGAAGGGAACTCCTGATTTGTCTCCAGCTCTAGGCCCAGGCTGTGTACACTGGCCGATAGTGATGAGGAGTCGTCCAGCGCAGGCTCGTCTGATGAAGAGGAGGTCCTTCTGTCTGAGGTGCAGGGGTCTCTGGGAGACAAGAGCCCAGTGGTAACAGCTGAAGGGTAAATAAACATTTTAATTGTAGTTGTCCTCGACGAATACTAAATTAAATTTGGATTCCAGCTCACAAAACTTCACTGCACATGTTTCCCTGAATATGTTCATCTTGTTTATATTATAACATATATATATATATATATATACAATGTATGAACAAGCCACAATCACTTTGCGCTCAGTTTAGACTCATGACATGGTCCACAGTCTCCTGACTATATCTGTGTCCCTGTCCTCCCCGTTAGGCACACTGGTGGCAGCACAGGTAGGAAGTTCTTAAGATTTGTGGACAAAATAGCAAAGTCCAAGTACTTCCAGAAAGCCACAGAGAACGAGTACATCAAGAAGAAGATAGCTGAGGTGTCCAACATGCCGCTGATCCTCAGCGTCGAGGTCCTGGAGCTCTCTGGCACTCTGGCTGTCAACATCCCGCCTCCTCCTACGGACAGGATATGGTACTAAAGTTTCTGTTTTACTCACTTCACACCACACATTTGAAGGTTTAAGTTTTTTCTTTCTCAAGCAGTCTTTCTGTCTCTTCAGGTACAGTTTTCGTGTCCCTCCCAGGTTGGACCTCCATGTGCGTCCCACGCTCGGGGAGAGGGAGGTCACCTTCACGCACGTCACTGAGTGGATCGAGAAGAAACTGCAGTGTGAGTTCCAGGTGAGTCCATCAGTAAAAACATCTCCCTTGCTGCTGAAAACATTAAAACATTGCACAGTATTTCTGTATCCGTATCCAGCCTTACCAATTAGTCCTCGGTCCGCCTGCAGTGACGCCACGTCTCATCCAGCATGGTTCATTTAAATTGTGTTAATGATATAATCATATTAAGCTTGCCCATTTAACTTCAGATGTTCAGTAAGAGGTTATTCAAAATAGAACCTTCAGGGTCTGAGGCCTGACACGAACAGAAAGCGACCGTAGTAGAAGTAGTAGTAGTAGAAGTATATCGCCTCAGAAGTGGACGTTGCTTGCATAACAACTTTAAGGGATTATAAGTGAATATGTCTTGTATTTTAATGTCTTATTTTTGCTCATTGTTGTTCTAATTGCTCTGTTTTCTAACTCTATAAAGCACCATGAGTTCCTCTATGTATACTTGCTTTGCCTTAATACATTCCTTTAACACACATATCATCTGGATTATAATGATTGTTCAATTTTAAATATGCTACTAAATATTCTTTATATGCTGCTTTTTACCTTGTTTCTTCTTTTTATATATTCTATTTCGGCATTTTTCTTTTGTCAAGGACCAAAAACACCTTGAGCTAACCTAAAAAGGAACAAATCCAATTTCTGTTTTTTTTTTTTTTCACCCCTTTGAACAATCAACAGAAAGTGTTTGTCATGCCCAACATGGACGATCTGTATCTGCCCCTGATGACATCTGGCCTCGACAACCCAGCTGCATCCCAACAGTCCTCCATCCACTCCTCTTCGCACCAGTCCTCCATGGAGTCCCAGGAGTACCTGTCGGAGTAGCCACAGATGGAGCAGGTTGTGATGGAAACAGGTGTCGTGCAGCTCTTGCCTTAATCTCTGATGGATTCGGAGGCTGCTGCAGCAGGGTACCCGCTCGCTGGTTTATGTTGCCTGTGCTCAAGGTAACAAGTGCAGGATGGACGCCTCCTGAAGGCAGCACTGCAGAGACCTCGGCGCTGTGAGAGTGGTGCAACAGTGCCCCCTATTGGGAAGATGGTTGAACTGCACCTCCATCAAGTCAGAACGGATTGCACGCTGGTTTTCTAAAGGGGAACTTTTGATTCTGACATGATTGAAGGTGCCAAACTGAAAAACTGAATTTCTTTCCCCTTGTCAAATCATAATGGAGTTGAAGACCTCTCTTTAAAAAGAATGTATCCATCCATCTCCTTTTCTTTTTTTTACTAACCCTGTTAATGGCTGAGAGCCTGAACAAACTGGAAACTTAAAAAAAAAAAAAAAAATCTAATCATTCAAGCTTCCCTTGTGCATGTTATTTCTTAACAGTGTCGATATGCTCATGGACTTATCAGTTAATAAAAACCACGATAAAACTGACTGTCTGTATAATTATTTGATTTTAATAGAGAAACAAATGATTTAATTTAACGCAGTTACATCACATAAACTAATACTAATAAAGTATTAAAAAAAACACAATACTTGATGTATTTGCACCCAGTTTTATTATCTTAAAGTCCCAAAATTTGAGATATTCCCTTTTTATTTCAGACCTCTTCAGTCAGAGGCTCTGGCAGTGTTTTCTTTACGTCCTTCTTCAGCGGCCCCTGCAGGTGAACCAGAGGTCAGTGGTTAAGGAGCGCTAAAAAGACTCAGATCAGATTTGTGTGTGCGCCAAACTTCCTCCTCACACTCACCATGAATGCCCTCTTCTCCTGGGCAGTCTGGAAGCGGCCGTGGCCAAATTTGGAAGTGGTGTCGATGAATTTAAGCTCGATGGCCTCCTTTGACTTGCGAGACGTGTGCACGAGCAGAGACTAGAGAGAAGGACGCACAAAGATGAAGTCTGACTGTACTCTTATGATGCTCTGAAAGCCCTTCTTCTTTAATTATCAATAACATGCTCTATCTGGTCAGCCTTAAGTCAGAAAATATGTGTACTGCAAGCTGTCTTTTGGATCTGAAATTAGACTTTAAAAGTATCACTGTACCTTTCTGAGGGTGAGAACACGTTTCTTAACTCCGACCACGCAGCCTTTCACCATCACAAAGTCATTATTGACCTCACCGTAGTGGGGGAAGCCTCCCTGCAGGGACATGACAGGACAAGAGATGAAAGAGAGAGTGTTCACAAGGACATTGTCTATGAAGCCCTTACAGTATAAAAAATGCAATCAAAAGATATCCACTGTGGTAAAGCACTATGTGGTATTAACCACCAGCCATTTATCTTCTTCTGCTTTCTGGCGTTTAGTCCCACTGGCATTATGTTGAACAAGGTATGCTTTACAGTCCTCTCGCCAGCAACATTTTCTAGCTACTCCTGGACTTTTCAGGAGAATAAATGGGCCATAGGACAAACTCAATTCTTCATACACTCTCTGTGTCTAACTTACCAGTTGACAAGCCAGTTTAAGAGTGGAGCATGTGTCTTACAGGTGAGTTTATCACTTTTATTATATGTGGGCCTCATGGAGAGCATTATCAGAATTTACACTACCAGTAGTTTTAAAATCCATTTGTGCCCCTCTTAAAGCTCCTGTAAGGAACTTTTGGTTTGTGTTGATTTGGCGCCTCCTGTAGACAAAGCAGTGCATCATATCTCTTAGCTGATTTTGTCCTGTACATATGTAAAAGTAGGGGCTGCATGGTGGTGCAGTGGTTACCGCTGTTGTCTCACAGCGAGGAGGTTCCTGGTTCGAATGTGAGTTTGGCTGGTTGTCTGTCTCTTATATCAGCCCTCAGATTGACTGGCAAACAGTCCAGAGTGTACCTCCCCAGTGGCAGTTGGGATCGGCTCCTGCCCCCTGCAGCTCTGAGCTTTAAGTGCATTTTGTAAAATTCTAGCAGAAAAAGAAGAGTACCATGGGAGTGATGGCCTTCTGGGTGGTGTCGTAGATGGTGGAGGCATTGTTCCGGATCACCTTTCCATCCTGGATGTGCACACCTTTACCTATACGATAGATCTGAGGACCATATTTTGCATTAATGTAAACCTTCCAACATATACTTCCAGTTCAAGATGAAACGTGTGACTCCATCAACTTGCCTTCTTGTTGAGCTCGGTGCGGTGGTTGTAGCCCTTCTGCCCAGCACGAGCTATCGTGTACGACACACGGGCCGGATGCCAGGCCCCGATACAAGCCACCTTCCTCAGACCTTTGTGAGTCTTCCTCGGAAGCTTCTTTGTGTGCCAGCGGCTTGTCACACCTGTCGACACAAAGGGCCAGACGTACGTTTATATCGCAGTACATTTAGTTTATAAGTCATTGGTCCAGATTTATTTCCCAAACCTTTAAAGCCATGTCCCTTGGTGACTCCAATAACGTCGATCATCTCATCCTGGCTGAAGACAGCAGAGACGGGGACCGCCTGCTCCAGACGCTCCTTTGCCCAGTCCACCTTGTCCGAGATGCTCCCCCCATTCAGCTGCACCTCCATGATGTGGGCCTTTTTCTGCTTTAAGGCCAGCATTCGCATCTGAGTGAAGAAGATATGCCAACGCAACCACAGTTTTTATTTAATCACAACATTTAGACGAGAGGCAATCACATCTAGAAATGAAAAAGCTCACATTGAGAGGTCCAAAAGCTTAGAAAGCATCTTGCGTTGAACTTACTATGCTAACTAGCACCTGTCCTGTTTATATTTAGATGTACTACTCAGCAAAAGATCATGTTTGAAGTATGCATGATAAATCAGGGGGTCTCCGCAGCCCTGAAGTGAAGCACACGTTTTGATATTTTTACTTCTTCTGAAGCTAAAACCAGCCCAGAGAAAGAGAACTTGGGTGATATACATGTTGTTTACTACCACCAACATTAAAGTTCACTTGGCAGCAAGGTTCAAGTATTTTTAAACTGCCATTTGATACGTCACACCGCAGTGCACCCCAGAGCGTCGTGGCCTGGAGTCGTTTGGCTCTGTGCTGCAGGGAGATCTTGAATTTTACTACTACACGTAGTCAGGTGGGTAAGTTTTACAGCTCTGCTCTTAAGCACGGGTGGACTCAAGACATAGGGAGATATGCAGGGGTTTTCTGCCAAGTATTACACCTGCGGGGTCTCATGAGACACCATTTTTACACTCAGATTGGGACGCTCAAATGCTGTTATGACATTGTGTTTCTTGTCTTAAGTTGTATGAAATAATAAAATCTGACAAATCATGGGGCGCTAATGGCTCAGCGGTTAGTTCTCGCCCCATGTACAAGGGCTGTAGTCCTCTGGCGGCCCAGATTCGATTCCGACCTGTGTCCCCTTTCCCACATTTCATTGCCCACTCTCTCTCTCTCTCTCTCTTGCTGGTTTACCTGAGAGTGAACAATAACCCTGATTACTGAGCAGTATTTCTTCATCGTGGAAAAATCCTTGTCCAGCTGCTTCTTTCCTGTCTCATCCTGCCACTTCTTACTGTACTTGGTGAAGGCCTTCTTCTTGCTCTTGTACCTGAAAAGCAGACAAACCCAATTTAGATATCTGAGTGTACACATGTGTCAGCGCAGCAACAATAACACATGGAAGAAAATGATAGGCTACCCCCCACACACCAGTTTCTATAAAATCTTCGCTTGCACTCGTCACTGAGGTGCTCGGCAAAGATGGTTTTAAGTGATCGCAAACCACGGATAGTTTGAACGTATCCCACGATCCCGACCACCATGATAGGAGGGGTTTCAATGACGGTGACCGCCTCTACTTCCTCTCGCTTTGATTGCTCTGAAACAGAAAAATGGAAACGATTAATCTAGTTTCATTGTATTGATTCTTTATACTAATGCTTCCAGAAGCTTCATTAAATCTCAGCACTTCACTGTTGGATACTAACAAGTGAATACATAAGGCCCCTTCACAGTAACCGCTTAAACAAATGAGATGAGAATCACTCAGGTTGAAGTAGACCCATTCATACATACTGAGGCCGACGCGATGCATCTCCCTCAGCGTGTGCGTCATGCCGGCCTTGTATCCCATGAAGGCAGTGAGGTGGACGGGTTGGCTGGGGTCATCTTTGGGCCAGGTGCGCACCTTGCCTCTGTGCTTCTTGCTCCGCTTGTGGGGCAGGAACCCCATGTGCCCGTGGCGGGGTGCGTGGAATTTGCGGTGAGACTGGAATAAGATCATGAGTCTCAATGAATTTCCATTTATTGAAATGAAACAAAAACTGGATTGTTATCTGTTTACATCCCACATTGTCTCTGCATTTCATACTGCAAGCTTTTTGCACTCCTCAATCATCTTGCACATTCCTGCAAAACTGTGCAGCTCATATTTTATATATTCTTGTAAAATTCTATAGTTCATTTTATTGAAGTTTTCTAGACACTAAGATTACTGTTGTTTCCTTTCTCTGGATACTTATTCTACAACAACTAGTCATTAAAATATCATGGCAGGAATAGCAGGATTTTAATAATGTCGGTCCACGAACCACACGCTTGTTCCTGTTTTTATTATATGTATGTTGTAATTTGTTGATGTAAAGCACTTTACTTTACTTACTTCACTTTTTAAAACTTTACTTACTTTCTAAAAAACACCAGTTGATCCTTGCCATGTAAAATTAATACAGCTATCTGTCCCAGTTTGTCAAATCCTGTGATGTAAATATTCTTCAAAAGTTGTAATTTGATTTACCTGAACACAAAATTGCCATAATAGTCAGGTCAGTTCAATTTTAAGCATGTGGCCGCCTCTTCAGGTCAGCTGTTTTTGATTTCTGCCTCTTCAAATGTTATAAACAAACCCAGCAAAAGGCCAAATAACTATCTATTTGTATATATTTAAAAAATTACAACAAATGTAACCTCTTGTTACTCTACATTAAGAAGACTGCTTTATGTAATATTATTTCTCACAAAGCCCAGACATGAATCCACCAATGAGTAAACATTTGGCAACAGTGCAAGGGGATAAAAAGTTCCTTTCAACAGGCAGACACCTGGAGCAGAACCACACTCACTGGTGAACAGCCATGTGCTGTGAAAAGCTACAGTGAAAGTTTGATATAGAAGGAGAGATAGACGGATGTAGACATAATTAGCATCAAATATACAAAAAGAAAGATTGAGAAACAAACAGCAAAACTCAATCAATGGGAAGCTGTTTAAAAGAGAAGTCGCCATTTCTCTAGTACACGTGGTCTCCTCTAAGGCAGCCATTATAAGATCACTTTTCAACATGCTTCATCTTTTCTTAGAGACCAACATTACAGATAAAGTGACACACATAAACATCAAGGAGTTAAACTATTAATAAAATAGTGAATCAATATATCCTTCATAGGAGAGAAAACCCAAAAATAAGAGGAGCACTGACCATGTCTGCTCACTGTCCGATCGCAGGATAGAAAGAGAGAGGTGCCAGTGCTGAAGTAAGGGTCATATATAAGATGATACACAGTGTAAGGACTCTAAATTGGTGTTTGGCCCAGTTAAGGAGCCGTATTCACTTTCACACAAGGAGATCTCTGCCAAGTTCTGACGAGAGAAGGAGATAGGAGGAGGGGAGAGGGGCGAAGTCTGGGGTCTGAGGGGGTGAGGAGGCCCAGCAGACAGGAACATGTAACCAAGAAAGGAGAGTGGGAGGAAAAAGAAAGTTGACATTGTCATGAGGCCAATATCCACCTGCCTTGTTAGGGAAACAGACTTTTCTCTTTCTCTACGGCACATTAATACGACCAGATGTTGGCTGGGCTTATATGTTGACGAAACAAAAACATTTTTAAAAACATGAAACCATATGGGAGGAAGAGCTCAATTCATGGTAAAGAGAAACAATATGTCTGGGAATGCTGGGAGAGAGGGCCTCCTTTTACACACCCTTGGAAGCAAAGTTGTGTATCACAGCCTAAATCTATGAACCCTCTCCTGTATTGCCATTCTATATTCATGTTTTTAATCTGCACAATGTGATGTTGTACTGAATATCTGCACTGCTGTGACTGCGGCAGTGTTGATATCCAGTATAACAGAACAACCACGAGTGTGATATTGCTTTTAAACAGTTTAGTTTTCTACAGCATCCTGTACTTACTAAACAAGCAAACATAAACACAAGCTTATGTTGTTTTTTACAACTTTGTATTTTCCCTAACCAAACATAGATTTTAGATAGATTTTTGATGCTTTGATTTATGCTATTTCGGACTATTTACTTGTTTATTTTAAGTGTTGCTATGCTTTGACCATGCACTAGTGATAAAGGATGGCAGCTCTGCACCACCCTCTGCTGCTCTGTAATGGTACAACAGCTTTACCTGTGACCTTTACATTAAGAATTAAATCATTTTGTAAATCACGGAGTTGGACTTAAGTTAAGTTCCGATTTACAGATAGCCTAAGTGACGGGAAATTGTTTTTAAAATATCTAGAATTCAATGTTTTTAGAGTAAAGTTTTAAATTCCTGACCTCTGCTGCGCCATTGTATAGAGTCGTCTGCGCATGCGCGTCTCCAGTACAGGACTGTCGAGGTCGAATTAGAACAAGGCGAGTAAAAGGCACAATAATGCCTTCAGACGATGACAAAGCTGCGTACCCTGCGCCTCCACGGCAGACTCCGGTTGTGGACAAACAGACCGCACTGCCAAACCCTGCCGTGATTCTGACTAAACTCTTTTATTACTCCGTGGACCTTCCTGTCACCACATTTAGAGGTAACTCAAGCTAACATGGCTAGCTGGGATAGCTAGCTAACCGAATAGCACAGACACATAGCCACAATAAGATGCTGCCTAAAAATGTTGTTGAATTGGTATTGTCACTGGTTAACACTGTTAATTTATGTTAGTTTCCTGTGTGATACCCCATCAGATCAAACACATCGCTGTGGTTTGTGTGATTTAACCCCACAAAGCTAACGACAGCTACAAGCGAGATGTTTTGCTATCAAGCGTCCTTCATAGCATCATGAAGGATCCCTGCACAGGACGCGTTTGCCTTGCGTATTGTGAAAGCCATTCTTTGAGCAGTTTTCTTCCTCTCATCCAGGTATCATCGACGGCTTTAGGGAGAACAACAGGCCCGTGTACTACCACCAGAAGTACCGCCGTGTCCCTTACCTGACGGAGTGCCAGGAGGGAGACTACACCTGCTACTATGAGGCTGAGATGCAGTGGAGGAGAGATTAGTAAGTAAAGGTTAAAGATGTTAATGTGTGGGAGAAAAATGTTCAGCTGATGGTTCTTTCTGAGGGGAAATGCATTAGACACTTAGAACAAATCCTACATTTGACAGTGTTACATGTTCTTAAACTTCCTGACCCTGAAACAAAGAGCTCCAGCTTTCCTTTCCTTCATCTTTGTCCTGATACCAGAATTTTTAACTTTGATATGATACTAATAAAACACATTGATACCTCTTTAGATACCACAGTAACAAGAACAGAAGTCATGGGCATTAATTCCTCTCCAAAGCACCTGTCTTTTGAAATAGATGTAGATTTTTATACTATACCATCGTTAATCAAAATAAAAAAAAAGAATGTTTACAGCCCTTCTACACTATATTATTTAACAAGACCACGGCACCTCTTGTAAGTTTACCTCTTATCAAAATGTGATATGCAGCAGCCTTTTGTTAGAGATGATCAGGTGTCCCTGATGGCACTTCAAGGAAAGTTGATTCAATTCACATTTTGGGTGTCTGTGTCAAAACGGCTTATGGCTTATTTTTTCCATATCGTGATTTTTAAGGCCTTCCTAGTCATGGGCATTGCAAATTACCTCATATTATAAATAATGTGGTGAGTGGCATCCTTTTACTTGCTCTGTACTTGTCCCTATACAAATATACATTCAATAAATAAGACGACTACTGTATGTGATCACTGCTTAAAATGCTGCCATGCGCTAGCAAGGTCCACAGAGACCACTCTACAGGATATTTAACCTCAGTGTCCTGCACAGAGCTCTCTCTCCTGAACTCCTTGGTATAAACCTCAACGCTAATGGAAAACCAGACTTAGCCCCCTGATGCCTGTTAGCTCATTTATGCTATTTTCTCTTGAATAGTTGAACTGTCAATTTGTTATGTGCAATACTTTTTGGTATTTATTGCATTATTTATTCCTATTCGAGGTGACCCTGGAGTTACTTGTGTTGTTGTCGCCTCCCTGCATACAGTACATGTAGAAGATCCCTCTGTGTTATTCAGAGATATTATCAATATGGTGTTGTTGTCCTCGCCCCCTTAGCAAAGTGGACCAGGAGATTATGAAGGTGGTGCAGGAGCGTCTACGGGCCTGCCAGTCCAGAGAGGGACACAGCTTCCACCAGAACTGTGCAAAAGAAATGGAGTTGTTCACTGAGACAGCCAAGAACTACCAGTTACGCTGTAAGTCATGTGATTAAAAAACAAAAACTGTCTTCACTAACTCTACATGTTCCATAGGTGCTTTATTAGACTCAAAGTTTGCCGTTTGTCAGTCTTTAAATGTGTATTATCTCACAGATGCAGTAAATCATGCAACAAATACTGTTTGTGTCCATGTTGAAACGACTGACAGAAGCTTATTAACAACTTTATAAGAAGTTAAATAAATGGAAAATAAGTTTTGGTGCCATCATGACATTATGTACGTTGAGGAATGTAGTTGTTTTCAGTGTCATTTTTGTCTGACCTATGCTTGTGCTATATTTAAAACTTGACTCTTTTTCTTCCAGATGGAGACCTGGGAGCGTACGGCAGTAGTCGTAAATGTCTAATGAAGCAGAAAGAACGAATGATGGCTGCCCAGGCCCAGAGTGCTTAAGAACAGTCGCCATGAAATCGGTCCCGTGTAAAGATTGTAAAATAAAATGTATGTGACTAATCTGGTCTCCTAAAGTGTGTTGCTGGATTTTTATCCAAGTTACATAACTCTACATATCTCTATCGAAGTTACTTAAATGTTCTCTACAAAGGGATACAATATCTATAGTCATGTTAACAGGGTACGACAAGATTTGGAGAGAAATGTGAGGAAGAAAAAGCAACACCAAGACACGATGGTCAAACTAAAAACCAGGGTAACTGATTTGACAAGCACCTCAGTAGCAGGTGGAGGAAAGGGATTGAATTGTTGTTTCTTGCTACTTGTACAGCCGTATCTCCCCTTCATTCTCAAGCTGTGTGAGCCTCATGTGAAAAAAGCAGTATGTGCAGGATTACTTTGATATATTTGCAGATCAATTTTAATTTTCAGGCATTGTGTTGGCTCGCTTTAAGGAAACCTTTTGGGGGTTAATTTAGTGTTCCTTTTTAAAAGTTTCAGTGAAGTTTTTAGTGCTTTTATAAGAAACTCAAACATATTCTTACCGATAGAATTACAGGCTACATTAAGGGCCGTAGTCTAATACCAAAATTTAACAGTGGCATTTAATGAATCCAGGTAACTCTACTTTGTCAGCAAAGTTTAGAATTAAGCATGTTTTTTTTACTTTTTGGGAGAGTGGATTGTTTTGGCTGATGAAACTGATCATTTGCAGCCTGAACCGAGATGGAAGTCCATGATGTCGACAGTCAGACATCAGCAAATAGATACATGTGCTTCATTCTGCAGACGGTATAGTCATAAATATGCTCTTCAAACATTTACAAATACCTAGACTTATCCATTACGTAGTCTGATATTGGCCTGCTTTCACATCTTCAAAATAAAGTGCATGTTAGAGTTGCTTTATGTTGAGCAAAGTTTCTATTACATTAAGTAAAAATGTGACACAGAAACATTGTGGTGTTTCAGAACGTTTATTCAACAATTCTCTTTATAAAACGTTTAGGAGGGGGGAGCTGCTGCCGCGGCGGCCTGCCTCTCTCTCTGCACAGACACCCTGGTGTGAGTCTTGGCCAGATGGTCAGTGAACTCCTGGGGTAAGAAAAAAAAAAAGACAACACAATTATTAATACATGAGCCTCACTTTAAAAAAAAAAGAGATAATGATCACTCAAGTCACTGTACTGTACCTGGTAGGGAGACTTTGTGAAGACGGTCTCCTTCCACAGATCAGGGGTCAGGTAGCTGTAAGTCTTAGAGATGGCATCGAAGGTGGCCTTGGCTGTGGAGGAAATAATAAGGTTTTTAGACTGAGCGCTGAACATATTACTGTGCTGCAGACTTCTCTGAACAAAAGATGTTGAGTACTGAAAGGGGGAACAGAGGAGACGACTTTAACAGTCTTTCTGCCGTGCATTACAATACTCGTTTCTTTCTCTCCGGATAACGACAACTACACCACTGCAGAGGTGAAGCTGGGCAGAGCAAGGAGAAAAACTGAAGCACTGAACTGATTTAAAGCGGTTGCAAACACAAAGGTCTTACCGAAGTTGCCGAGGGTGGCTGTGCAGCCCCTGGCAGAGGTGTAGCAATCGTCGATACCCGCCATCATGAGCAGCTTCTTGGGCACAGGGGCTGACACGATACCGGTACCACGGGGGGCAGGGATGAGACGCACCAGGACAGAGCCACAACGTCCAGTCACCTTGCAGGGCACGGTGTGGGGCTTTCCGATCTTGTTACCCCAATAACCTCTCCTGACAGGGACGATGGACAGCTTGGCCAGGATGATGGCACCACGGATGGCTGTGGCCACCTCTTTGGAGCACTTCACTCCCAGACCAACATGGCCGTTGTAGTCACCAATGGCAACAAAGGCCTGGAAGCAAAGCAAAACGGGGACAATGTCACAACTGGACCATCAGCACCGTGGGGTAGTAAGGCCTTTGGTACATGATGAAAGCTCACCTTGAACCTGGTGCGCTGACCAGCTCTGGTCTGCTTCTGGACAGGCATGATCTTGAGCACCTCATCCTTCAGACCAGATCCCAGGAAGAAATCGATGATCTCTGACTCCTGCAGGAAAAAGAAAAAAGGAAATCAACTTCATGGCTGCTTCGATGCTGCCACTAAAACCATTGCATCCATTTTAATTTATCCTTATGATGGAAACCTGCAGTTTTCTTCATACTAAAAAGTGCATACGCTAGGGTAGTTTGGGAAACAAAGTCTTTGATCACTTGCACTTATAGAAACCCCATTTGACCTAGATTGCAAAA
This sequence comes from Labrus bergylta, assembly GCF_963930695.1. NCBI lineage: Eukaryota > Metazoa > Chordata > Actinopteri > Labriformes > Labridae > Labrus > Labrus bergylta. The sequence goes on along the minus strand of NC_089210.1, from coordinate 20,588,393 downwards.
TGTAATTTGGTTCAACAACAAAGTTATGTTGAAACTCTTTTTTTGCAAATATTAGTAAAACTGGGTAGAAATGATATGCTTTCATATAATTTAGAATTGCATTTAACAAATTCTCTTACTGCAAATAACCTGGATTTCCAGAAATAATCATAATTTGCAAAGAAAATTCATCTTAGCTCTTAAACTTGTGTGATGAGTCTCACAAATTTGGCCCAACTTCACAAATCGTGACAGGTTGTAGTTAAAAGGCCCATTTAGGTGTATGCTAATGCATCTTTCCTCAGACCTTCCTTTACACTAAGACAGCTAATTAAAACCATGCACAGTATTTGACAGTTACTGTATCCATCCTCAGCTGCTGCTTACCTTGATGGGCAGAGAGTACAGGTAGATCTCCTCCAGGGTCTTGATCTTCATGTCCTTAACCAGACGGCCCAGCTTGGTGACGGGGACCCACTGATATCAAACAAAGATCCATTAGAGGGGGCTCTTCGTACTTGACTGGAGTTTTAACATTAAAATGAGAATTCATGCGCTTTCCAGTCTGGCACTTACTTCCTTGTCCTCGGACTTGCCTCCCCGGGCACCGCGGCCCCTTCCACGGCCTCTGCCGCGTCCACGGCCCCGTCCACGGCCGCGCTCACCGAAACCTCCGCGAAACCCTCCTCTACCACCGGCGTCGTCCGCCATTTGCTGTAGAACAGAGCAAAAGTCTTAATTTACATTTTTATTCATCTCACATTTGATCGTATATCTCGCAGTTATCCATCTTACAGAAACCGGGTCGCCATATTGCACATTGAGGACCTTTTTCAATAATAACAAATATACCGGATTTATCTACGTTTCCCTCGTAAATACACATCAGCACTTAAAATATCATGTTCAGTCGTCATCTTTAACGTGAAATCAACGTGTTTACTAGGATGATGTTTGAGATGTAAGAGGATTTTAAGTCGGAACAAAGGATGTTGCTGTCGACTTACGTGATCGTTTTTACAGGAAGAAGACCAGTGAGCGGTCCCGCAGGAATATATATAGCTGTATTCTCGCGATACTTCTTAGAGAGGGAAAATATTTGCTACTGCCCCCAGTGGCTGTTTTTCCCTATGGTTTTTCCACATGTCAATCTTGTGCTTTATTGTAAGGTTGTAACAATGTATTTGACGTATTGAATTATCGTTTATCTTTTGAAACATTATTTATAAAAAACAGAAAGTCATGAGGAACATTTGATGGGAAAATTAGCAGAATAACTGTTATGTTGAGGCCTGTATGATCATTTGTTTTTAGGAAATAATTTCTGCTGTTCTCTTGAATGAAAATCAGACTGAGTGAGTGATGATGAATATTCTTTTATTACAAAATTAATTAAGAAACAGCACACATTTTTTACAAATTCACTCATGTAATCATATACCAGCCTACATATTCAAAAACACACTTTCAAGGGAAAGAACACATGCAGAATTACACAAAGCAGTCGCCAGCCAGCAGCAGTGAATTGGGATTTGTCAACTGTTGTTGCTACTCGGAGTCCCAGAGCTGCCGCTGCTCTCTCCTAGGTCCTCCTCCTCTACCTCGTTCAGGTCGTCCATCACCTCCAGACTCTCACAGATCAGGCCTATCTGCCTCTTCATGTGGGCCATGGTGCTCTGCATCCTCCTCATCTTCCTCTGCAGGGCGGTGGCGATGGCCCTGTGGTTCCTCTGTCTTGCTTCGTACTCCTGCCTCAGTTGTTTGTAGCAGTTGTGTTGCGCCTGGGTGCGATGAGAGAGTATAGTCCCACAGCCCATGTGGCACGGCTGACGCCAGTGTTCGCAGTGGCGTGCGTGGGTGTCCAGGTCCCTGCGGAGGAGCTGTGCCCGGCAGCCCTGGTATGGGCAGGGGATGAGCTCGTACATACAGCTCATACTGTGGCAGTACTGCTCGGAGAGGGGGAACGTCTCTGCACAACCCCGGATCTCATTCTTACACTGTAACAGACCAGAGATACAGAGATTAAAGAAAGCCATGGCTGTAAATGACCTGATAAACATTTGCCTAACTGCAGCATAACGAGAGAGTCCTTTTCATAAAGAGATGCTAATTAGTGTAAATTATTTCACAGAGGTGGAAGTAGTCAGCAGAATAAAAAAAAAACACTTTGGAAAATTCATGCTTGAAAAATATCATTACGACAATGCAAGTATAGAAAAACTTAGTGTAAATTATCAAATAAAAAACTCAAAGCCCTACAGATCCAGATGCCTGTGAGTGCTTTTTAAGGACGTACATTAAAATTGTATTACTGATACATGATGGAGCTAATTTCAATTAATTTACAAACTGTTAATAATACATTTTCAACATTTTTAAGTTAAGTTTTTTGAGATAAGATTTTTGGCGCTGTACAGATAAAGATTGATTGATTTAATTAATATTAATAACCAGCTATAACTGACACTGTCAGAAAAAAAGTTTCTCGACGTCCTTTTGAGATGTATCGTTGAGAATAGAGTCTAAATTTAATATTCAATTAAGCATTTTAGTACAAGTGTTTGATAACATTCCTCAACGGCAAAATCTTTGTGTTTAATTTTTCATGGGTTAACGATTAAAAACACTGAACTAACAGGTGAAATGATAAAGTGAAGCTGGTTCTATCCGCTCTGTTATATATTTTGTGACTGTATTACGAGACACCCTATGAGCTAAAACAGGAGGCCAGACACTCAGACCAAATCTTCTACAAGGGACATCTTTACCGACCCCCTTCCAGAGTTCAAAGTCTGACTTTAGGGCCACCTTTTAGACCATGTTGTGGATCCTTAGACTTACGTTTATGATCAGTTGATAAAACATTTATTTTTTATTTTCCTACCTTGATCTTCATGCGACCAATAGATTTGCTCAGCTTGAACATCACAAAGATCAAGCTGGGGTTGACAGGCTTCCTGCAGCAGGGGCAGGTCTCCTGCCTGAGGAACATAGATATCAGTTAGTCCTGTATGAACCAGGCATTTAAAACAATCCAAAACAGCTCAATATTTCTGTGTTATTGTCCACTGCATAGATTAGAGACCTCTTTAGCCACTGTAAGATGCATTTCTTGCAGAAGATGTGGTGACATGCAGCTCTCACTGGGCACCTGAGGACCCCCTGGCAAATGGTACAAATCAGATCGTAGTCTGGAGTGTCCACGAACAGCTCCACATCATAGCCCCCACTCTGTGTCGACACCTCCGGGTCCGCCTGGATGTGGCAAACAAAGATAGAAGTTAACTAACAATTATCAACCCAAAAACAGCCAACCTACACACGCAAGAACATTCAATTAAAAAATAAATGAATGACTGCCCACAAAAAAATAACTTTACCGACAGTTAAGTCATTGTCAGTGTTTGGGGGTTAATTCCTTCTCTAAAATAAAGCTTTCCAGAATATTAATATTATTATATTTTTCATGGAGACTTTAAAGAATTTGGTAGAAGGTTATGATAGACTGTGAGCATAGGGCTGGGTGAAATAATATCTTGTTGCACATATGTAGTTTTTAGCTGAATGGTGATAATCTATATCTCAGATGGGGGGGGGGGGTGTTCTGTAAAGTAATAACAAAAACAAAATCAGTTCTCAGTCAAATCAATATGGGCCAAAAGTCACAGAGGCACAACGTCAACATGTAGAGGAAGAATGACAGACCCATTTGTGAAATATTAAATTAATTAAAATGCTTCTTTGATCAATTTTTATTTTTATTTCCCTGCCTAAAATAATACACACAACTGTGTCTTTTGTTATTCAGGTGGTTTTGGGAGTTTGGCTCTGAGAGAGAACAGAGAGAGTCGGAGAAGGGTCAAGAGGGACCGACAGTGAGAGGAGAAACAGGTGAACTGGCGGGGAAGAAACATATAACGTTATTTCAACGCTATATAAACTATATTAATATAAATGATACTGTCTTATCCTTAATCTTGTTTGTAATTATATAGCTATATCTTAAAAAGTAGATATATTTCCCAGCCCTACAACCTGGTTTTATTAACAGTTTTATATTTTCACTACAACTGTTAAAAAAAAGCACTACAGCTGTTTACAGGCTGTCAACAGTGTTGACAACATAAAGGCACAAGAGGACAAAACAGCATTGTTCTAGTAACTCATGTGACTGGTTACATGATAACAAAAAAGAGGTGTAATTATTCTGGCAAAACTTTTCCTTTTTCCATGAAAAATAATCACAATTACAAAATGCTTTAAAAATATAATCGTATTAGTTTCTTAATGTTTTTCTAATTTGAATAAATTGTTTAATAGAAAAATAACACAATACTTATACAAGACCATTTGACACTTCTTGAAAAATGAGTTGTTCAGAGATCAGAAATGTAGACAGGTTGTTCCCATGTTAAAGATGGTTTCACAATAAACCGCACTCAGCCATTAACACAACCTTGATTAAATAATCATTATTAATAAACACAACAGCTGTTGTCTACTCACCATGATAATCTCCTGTCCTCACAGTTTTTCCATCCCCGGGGCCAGTTTACTCCATATCGGTACACTCACATGTCACAAACTAAACACACACCCGTGTTATCAATGCAAAAACACACATGAACATTCCTGACAAAACATGAAGGAGGGACCACGCGCGCAGTGTGTATGAGTGTGTGTGTGTGTGTGTGAGTGTGTGTGTGTGTGTGTGTGTGTGTGTGTGTGTGTGTGTGTGTGTGTGTGTGTGTGTGTGTGTGGACAAATGAAAACGGTGAAATTATAAAAAAGAAGAGAGATAATGGCGTTCATTAGAGAGCGAGTCGCTTCCCTGCTGTTCTGGCATCAGAGGTCGACCTGCGCACGTCACACAGGTGTTTTCAGACCTGCATAGCTCCAGCTCAGTCTATTGTTGTGAGCCTCGAGGACATCATTTAAATGTTAAAGTTAAATTGAAACTATAATAATCGAAAAGATCTCATCCAGTTTACTTCTTGACTCCAATTTCCCTAGGTCACACGTTCAAAAGCAGTTTTTTTTAATCAAATTCTGACAATTTTATGAGCCAAATTCCGCCTGGCCAATCACAGCTCTGTGCGCTCTGATGACGCAGAATGTGCGCGACTCGCCTATCAACATGCGGGATGGATGTGTTGACTGCTGCCAACGTGTGTAGTGAGAAATAAGGCATTTTCATCAAAACTGCGACCAACACATTGAGGCTTTGGTATAACGCGTGAACACGATGGCCAGCAGAAATCTTCAGTTCAAGACAAAGTAAGCTTTTTTAACGCATGGCACGTGCTTGTTGTAAACTTTAGCTGGCTTTCACGAGCTAGGCTAAAGTGTGAAAGTGCGACAGGTAACAGTGATGTTTGGTTTGTTCTCTCACAGTTATGTCGTTTCCAGCAAGATTGAACCGTTTTACAAAGGAGGGAAAGTGCAGGTGAGTTTTCAGCTCTGTGTTTTGTATCACAAGTGTGTGTTTTAATCAAATAAGTGATTATGGAGTTTATTATTGTGATGTTTGACCATAACTACAGTCATGTAATATTGCACAGCCTTAGAGGTGGGTTACTTATGAATGACGCATTGAAATACAACTTTAAAATGCTCAAAACACAAGAAGTTGATATCAGTGCATCCTGACATTGAGACCCTGGTATGAGTCAAGATTCAAAAATCAACCTTAGAAGTTATTCTGCATCATCTCCAAACTCAGATCAATTCTCTTTACTAATGACACTGAAGAACTCATTCATGCCTTCATATTGTTTTGGTATCTCAAAACAAGGTATTGTTATAGGGATCAGCTTTATTGACCAGGTGTGCTCTCAGTGCACACACACAGACTTCAAAAGACTGTGCTCTAAAAGAATAACATTAAATATTAACCTGTAAACCAAGAACCTGTATGTACTAAATAAAACAATAGTGCAGTGATGAGTAGTGCAGACGATGCTGAAGCAAATGTGATAATAAATGATGTATTATGTAACAGATGGAGGTAAATAGTTATTTTTTTTGTTATGATAACTATTATTAAAATGATTATTTTGCAACCTTTCATCACTCTTGATTTTTTTTATTTTCTTCTATTCCTGTTAGTTTCCTTCTTTTGTTCTTGTTCTCCTCTGTGTGTTTGTTGTAAAGCACTTTGGATCATCTGTGTTTTGTGTAATGTGCCATAAAAAATAAATGTTGATTTGATACCCGAGCCATTTAAAACATCATCACACAGTTTGTCCAGGCTGAGCAGCGCTGACTTCACCTTTCTGTCTGTTTCTAGATCAGCAAAGATGAAAAGTACATCTTTTGCACTTGTGGTTCCCGCGTGAATGTTTTGGAGATCAGCACGGGGAAGGTCATCCACTGCGTTGAACATGTAAGTCCAGAATGAATTGTTTTCCTCTAAAGACCAGAGCCTTGAAACTAATATTTACAACAACAACAACAACAACAACATAGCTGAGCTGAGCTAACATCACTCTCCTGAGGCTGTCTTTCCTGCAAAACAGTTTTCTTTATCAAATCTGACCTGCCAGTATTCATACAGGGGGCTTTCATTTGCAATTGTGCCTGAAAAGAGTCAACATTTTTCATAATGTTCAACTTGTACTGGTAGTTGTATTTATTATTATACATTTTCTCTCCAGATTTCTAATAATTCAAATATGATATAAACTGTATGTTTTTTTATGTTGGTTAATTGGTTGAACAATTAAAATACTGATCATTTAAAAAAAAAAAGCTATCTGCAGCATTTTGTCCCTTTTATGTAATCACCACAATGGAAATAAGTTTTGGACTTTCTTGTGTCGACCCTGACTTAATAGTTCATTTGATTATTTTGTTTTGACAGGATGACCAAGAGGACATCACCTCTTTCGCCCTCAGCTGTGATGACGAGGTAAAGCAAACACTTTGACCCCCTTTTTACTTCTTAAGTCACACTCCCCATTGATTCAATTCTTCATAACAGCCCATGAAAAGTATTTATGTTTGCATGTCTCTGCTCTTTGTTTTAACCACAGCTGCTGGTAACAGCCAGTAGAGCGCTGCTGCTGAAGCAGTGGGACTGGAAGCAAGCTCAGTGTACTCGCTCATGGAGGGCCATTCACACAGTCCCTGTGGCCAGTATGACTTTTGACTCCACCTCCACCCTCCTGGCCACAGGTCCGCAGTTATGAGATTACTAACGTTATGTTGTATCGATTGTTTTCCAGTTTTCCTCCCTGATATCTTCTACAAATGTATCGTGATTTGTCTTGCAGGTGGCTGTGATGGCACTATAAAGATGTGGGACGTGGTGAAGCAGTACTGCACCCACAACCTTAAAGGCTCGTCTGGAGTTGTACAGTAAGTTCAGATAGAGGAATGAGAAGTTTGAAAGTTACATATGTCGCTGTGACAGATATTGGCTTTTTTAAATCATGAAGTAAACATCCTTTTTTTTTTTGTATCTTTTCAGCCTGGTGCAGTTCCACCCGGACATCAGCCGACTGCAGCTCTTCTCCTCCTCTCTGGACTGTGGCATTCGGCTGTGGGACCTGCGCTCCAGTCAGTGTGTGTGCGTGCTGCAGAGCCACTACAGCGCCGTCACCGCCCTCAGCTTCAGCCCCACCGGAGACACCATGATCAGGTACTGTATTCTCACCAGTGGGGCTGCTATTTACAACTTCAAGATGCTTTAGATTCTAAATCTTTCTTCTTCTTGATGTGATTTTTTTTCCTGATCTTAACTTGTAGTTCTGGCAGAGATAAGATTTGCACAGTGTGGGACCTGAAGACCAATAAAGCCAAGAGAACTGTTCCGGTTTATGAGGTAAGACAGTGAAGAACCGAGTGAAACTGGAAGATATTGATTAACAAAAATATCACAGCTTCATTTCTTGTCTTTGTCTCCAGGCTGTGGAGGGTGTCATGCTTCTGCCGGAGAACGAGGACTTCTCTGAGATTGGAGTGAAAAACAACGACTTGCATTTCATCACAGCTGGCAGCAAAGGTGCAGCTCTTGAATGCTCCTTTATCTGAACTGTGTTCTTCTGTTTTCTGTAACTCACCTCTCCTCTCTTATCTTACTTTCAGGAGTCTTGAGAGTGTGGGAGGCCAGCACGGCACGATGCGTCTACACCCAGACCCTGTCCTCCACCCTCAGCGCTGTATCTGAGGAGGAGGAGAAGAAGGAAGAGAAGGACGACGACCCTCGTAGTTTAACGTACCTCCTTCACTTGCCCGACTCCTCACGATTGGCCACGGTCACCGCAGAGCACAACATCGTGCTCTACCAGCTGCCCGCTCTCAGCACACAGCAGCAGGTGGGTACTGGTATTTATGCTGACAGGTTTAAAAAGTAAATGTTGGTTTATGTTTGTTTTTTGTCTAGACAGGTTTGCCTGCTTTCATACGGCTAGGTTAACCTTTTGAAAACAGACCTTTTTTGAGCGGCCACAAGGGGGCAGTGTTTTTAATGTTTTTAATGTTTGTGGTAACACGTGGTATCAAAAAGTTTTTAACATTTTGACTACCTTACTTCCTTGCACATTATGATACACAACTTGTGTAACATGAACTTTAACAGACCATCTTTGGGTTTTATATTTTACAGTCATGTTTGCAGAATAAATAAAGACCCTCTCTTCCTCCACCCATGTGCTCACAGTTTGTAGGTTACAGCGACGAGGTGCTCGATGTGAAGTTTCTGGGTAAAGATGACAGCCACATCGTGGTGGCCACCAACAGCTGCCAGCTGAAGGTGTTTGAGCTGCTCACCAACAACTGCCAGATCCTGTATGGACACACAGGTGAGTCGCCAGCAGAGGGCAGTACGTGTTCGTCTAATGTACAAGTGAAACACCCCACAGTGTGTTTGAGTGTGAGCAGGACGTTTCACCAGCACTTTAGTGACTGCCTCATGCCCCACCGACTGTTTGATTTAATTACCGTGTATGTCTCATTCATGTTTGAACCTTTGTGTCGATTTCAACATCTGTGAATCTTTCAGAGTATTATAGAATAGAAATTCCACTCCTTATCAGGAGAGCAAAATCCAAAGAATTCAGATCCGTCCAACTCGTTGAGCAGGTTCGATGGATGCGAACCGATTCTGTCATTCACAGCTGTTTTAATTTGTTTGTCTTCCACAGATACTGTCCTCTCATTGGACGTCTTCAAAAAGGGTTTTCTCTTTGCGAGCTGTGCCAAGGTGAGCTCAGGACTTCTCAGAATCTGTCGACACTGCAGACAAAGAACTGAAAGCAGTCCACACATTCATGCCTTCACCACAAATACACACAAATGTCAAAACACTCTGCAGAAGACGCCCTTTAAAAACATGAAGGAGGCCAACAATAACATCTGTAATTGTGTGTGTGGTGTGTGTGGTGTGTGTGGTGTGTGTGTGGTGTGTGTGGTGTGTGTGTGGTGTGTGTGGTGTGTGTGTGTAGGACCGGTCAGTGCGTGTGTGGCGGATGGACAGCGACAGCGCTCAGGTGACCTGTGTGGCTCACGGCTCCAGCCACTCTAACGCTGTGGGCTCCATCACCTGCTCCAGGTACACTTCCTGTTACTGATCACAACACGAGCACAGAGTAAAGCAGTGAGAGTTAATTTATAAAGCCTGTTGCATGCACAAAGCTAACTTAATGTGCTTAACACAGATAAAAGGAACATCCAGGGGACGATAAAAGAACAACCACAAGTTTTAAATATGAAGAGTTTCAAGTTGTACTGAAAGAGAATAAGAACATTTTGTAGAAATATAAAAACTGTGAAAGGGAATATAGTACTCCAAAATGAAATAACAGTGACTTACTGCTGTAACATCGATATCGGCCTAAAAATCCCACATTGGTTGGGCCCTAGTTCTTTCAAAGGCTTGTGAAAACAAATATTTTTAACCTGCTTTTAAAAATGTTTACATTTGGACCATATTAATCTCTAACAGGAGTTTGTTTGAGTTACAAACAGTGTAGTGTAATCGCGGCATCATCGTGTTTTTAACAGACTCTGGGTCGTAAGGTGGAAAATGTAAAAGAAATAAAGAGAGAGAGAGAGAGCGAAGGTCTCCAAAATAAAAGAAAATAAACTTGGATGGTCGTGATACCAGAGTTTTGAACTTGTATACGGGTCTAATAAAAATCTAATTATTTCGATGCCTGTTTTGAAACCACAGCAACAAACATAGAAGTCTTAGGAAACACATGTTGAGTCATTTCTTCTTTTATTATTATAAGGCAAACTCCTTCATACAGTGTGCAAGTGTTCCCTTTATTCCTCTCTGATACACCTGTCCTTTGAAATAGATGTTTGTTGTGTTTTTGTTTTTTTAAGCTTTACTACTTTTAATTCAATCGATCATTACAAATGACAGCGGTTGTATCTTTTGAAACACTTGGTATTAAGATGTCAAGAAGAGTCATAGTTTTTAGACAGCTTTTACTTTGAAAGATCCTTCTACATCTTTCCATATGTTTGTGTGCAGGCTGAAAGCATCTTTCATAGTGTCGGGCAGTCAGGACTGTACGGTGAAGGTGTGGGATCTGCCAGAGGACTTGTCTACAACAGGTGCAGAAATACATCAGCTGACCGCCCGCGCCACGGAGAAGGCACACGATAAGGTACAAATACAAAAAGAAAGTGGGAAACTACTGCTGTCTTTGCAGCTTTGAGATTTGATTGAGGTTGACGATGTCTGCATGCCAAGCAGCCAATTACTCTTGTCTGACAGCCTCTTAATTACCCGCCTCTTAAAGCCTCATTATGTGAGATTAAGATTGACTTTATTGATCTCACAAGGGGAAATTCTGTTTTTACACTCTGAGTCATGCAACACACACATGCACAAACAGGATCCTATGGACATGCACTAATGGAGAGATGTCAGAGTGACGGAACAGCCCACAGTGGGCGCTCCTGAACTGGTGGTGGAGAGGTGGTTTGGTGCCTTGCTTAAGGGCACCTCGGCAGTGCTCAGGAAAGCGATCACCTCTCCAGCTACCAGACCAACTTCCATATTTGGTCCGCAACGGAACTTGAACCGGTGACCCTCCGGTTCCCAACCCAAGTCCCTACAGACTGAGCTACTGCCGCCCCACTCATTCTCTTAACACTCTCCTCTTCAAAACACTGAGAATTATGATGTGGAAATACACGCCAGACTGCTTTATCAAGCCCCGCCCCAACAATGGAATAATTTATCATAGATCAATAAGTATACAAATAAACTGATTATCTATATTTACATGGTGCCTTTATGACGCATTACAAAGACACTGACAGCTCTTTTCTCCCTATCAGGGAAAGATTTTAAAATTAAAATCAGGCAGATTTACTTATTCTCACTGTTTATGATGAAATAATGGCATGAGTCGAAAGCCATTAAACCTGGGGCTTACTAGCAAAATCCTTCTCCAGGGAATGTGTACCCTCAGTTCTGCAGAAACGCTCTTCATTCAGATGTTGGACTCTTATGGTTGGGGTGTAGTCAAGTGTAGGGATTAGGTGCTTCCATTGGGCCTTTCTGCTCACGTATGCATTCAAGATCTACAATTCTACAATTCACTTAGCAGACGCTTTTATCCAAAGCGACGTACATCAGAGAGTAAGTAGAACACAAGCAAGGATCTAGAAAAAAGAGAACAATGTCAGTAAGAGAAAACGATCAGCTTTGAGTCCGATTGGACACACAGGTGCTGACAGGAAGTGACCAGAGGCAAAGCACAACATTGAGGGCAGTTCTTGAGAGCTCTAATCAGTATAGAAACCATCTTATCAAACAAAAACCATCGTCATTACCATCATCATCATCATCATCATCAATAACATGGAGACCATCATCATTAAGTTAGTAGGTATTCAGGAAAGAGCTGGGTCTTTAGCTTTTTCTTAAAGGTGCAGAGGGACTCTGCAGATCCAATGGAGTTTGGAAGTTCATTTCACCACCGGGGGGGCGACAGAGGAGAAGAGTCTAGTCAGAGACTTAGGACCCTGTTGTGAAGGTTGGATCAGACACCTTTCGCCTTTCATTGGCAGAGCGTAGTGGATGGGAGGGAGTGTAGACCTTGTTAGTTCTTGTAAACAACATTCAAACCTCCTGAAGAAGATAACCTGGTGGTGTTTTTATCCTGTAAAACACCTAACCATCTCCCGAGGTGAGTCCAGGACTCGGTACTTGCACTTCAGCTGAACAAGAAATCAAAACTGATTCCCGAGATGACAGTGAACAGGTGTGTCAGGGTGTGTCCAACTGTCCGTCCATTTTGGTTTGTTTTTGTTTGGACAGGAATAGCTTGTAAGCTCTATCAAAATTTTGTGGCATGAATATCAAGCTGTCAACCTACAAACCTTTAGAGCAACATGTGAGGTAATGTGATGTGGTGGTTACCTTTCACGCACTCCTTAAATGCACCTGGCGGCTAACGTGGCAGCTGCCTATATATGCTGCATGAGTCTAATATGGATGCGGTACAAAGGCACTGAAGTCAAAATACTCGATCACTGTGATGAGTGATATGATGTGAATATATGTATTTAATCGGGAAAATGGAATTTAACATAGTTTGAATTCAGAGCATGAAACTCGTGCTGCGCAGAGAGGCTAAAGCTATTGCTCATTTCTAACTCTTGTCCCTAGTTGGGCCTTTGAGTAAACAGTGTGGGTTCTTTTGATGAAAAGAGGAGGAAATGCGAGATGTTTAATCGCTTTGACATGAAATTGGTTTTCAGACTTCCCGGTTGCCTTCATTATGTCAGCTTCCCTCTCTGTAACTTGAAGAGTGCAGTGACATTTCACTCCATTGTCTTGGCTCCATTTCTCATTCTGAATTCTCTCCGATGGGAAAGATAAAGCGCCGTCGCTCCTATTACATCTTTTTTGCCTTCTCACATACAGCTCAGCTGATCTTTATTTCCAGGGTGATAAAAGGAGGAATATCGACATGAAAGGTTACACAAGAAACAAGTTCAGAAATGGGTCAAATAATGCAAAGGCTGATTTTTGGACCAATGAGAGAGAGTAATGAGAGAGTGAGGATGCACGCTGTCTCCCATGGTCTGAATGTCATCAGCAGTAACTTCTTTAAGTGTGACCTCTGTGACTGTTTCTTTAAGAGATAAAATGTTTAAATAGTTTTTCATGCTAATGATTTCTTGATCCAGGTTTGTTTGTGGCCTCTACGTTTCTTAACTTCACGACATAGTTTAGGAGTTTGACCGTTTAAGAACAAAAAGAAAAGCCTGTAAGGGTGCCATTTTAAAGGTTTGTGTGCTTGTGAAAGGATTTCTTACACTTTTAATTCTTTCACAAACCAAACGATTGAAAGACAACATCTCTTCTCGTTCTCTTCAGTGACTTTAACAATTGAAAACTTTATATGTGCAATGGCGTATCTTCAGACCTGCAGGCAGCCAAATATGATTTATATGAGCTTCCTGATGATGACTTATGAATCAGGAAGATCTTGGATTTTTCTCTCTCTTCCCTCACACACACACACACACACACACACACACACACACACACAGTCCATCCCAATCTCTTCATGCAAAGCTCTCTCTTCTCGTAAGTAAGTGCAGAAAACAGGCTGTCCGCTTTTTCACCCAGGAAGTTGGTGATCTTATGTAAACGCCTTGAAGTCCAAATTCCACCACGCCATCATTTCCTGCTACACCGACACACAGGGCACTCCAGTTGCAAAATCTAACAATCGACAGCCTGTCCTCCTGCAGTGCCTTGTTACTTAACTTTGCTTTTGTTGTCATGTAAAACAATCAATCTTTCTTACATATCAGATTCAGAGACAATGTGACATGTCAGTTATGATAACTAAGTGAGGATGACGCTGGATGCTGTGAAGTAAGAGACATTTGGAGAATGTTTCTACAGGGGGAAAATATCTATTACTTCATATCGTTCCTACACGCTCTTTCCTTTCCATGTCGTTTTTCTGTACAGTCTCACCATTTGCATTCCATAGAATACTTACGATGCTGATCTCCTGTCTTTAGGATGTAAACAGCGTCGCAGTGTCGCCCAATGACAAGCTGCTGGCCTCGGGCTCACAGGACCGCACGGCCAAGCTGTGGTCGCTGACGGGGGAGGGGACCGTGGACCTGCTCGGGGTGTTCAGAGGCCATCGTCGAGGCGTCTGGGCCGTCTGCTTCTCTCCCGTCGACCAGGTGTTGGCCACTTCCTCTGCTGATGGCACCTCCAAACTGTGGGGCCTGCAGGACTTCAGCTGCCTCAAGGTGGGCAACCAAATCAAGCGTGCATGTGTCACTCTTTTCTTCTATAAAAGGAGAAAATGATAGCTGATTAAATATACAGTATGTGTTGTGCATCTGAATCTTTATTAGATGCCCTATATTAGAAAAGATGTTTCACACTGACACAGTTTCAGTGCCTTTAGGTGTCACAGCCCCGGGTTCACAGAATTACTTTGAGATATTTCTACAGTTTGATTAGACTTATGCTGAATGCAGAAGTCTACCTAAAGACAATTTGTGCTTTAACGAGTTCGTAATCGATCGGTGCCCTGCTGCTCTAGCCCGATTATAAAACATTGAGTTTGCTCTCAACACATGCAGCCCGAATGAAACCTGTTTGAATTTTCAGTTGTATTTTGTTGAAAATACAACAAAAATTGAACGGTGAGGTGATACGTATGTAAGGCCTTGTAGTGGACATCCAATGGCACATTAGCTCTCACTTTTTATTCCTCAAGTTAGTTTATTATACGAGATAATCTCAACATAACACTTTTCTGTATGTAATTTATGTGTGTCTTTATTTTTCTTAAAACATTTTTCCTCTTTATTTCTTCAGACATTCGAGGGTCATGACGCGTCCGTTTTGAAGGTCATCTTTGTGAGCCGAGGCACTCAGCTCCTCACCAGGTAACCTCGACATCCTGTCAAACAAACTTCTCTCTATTTAAAAAAACAAAACTCCTACATATTATCATCTTTGTTTTTTTCACTGTTGACTTTCTTAACAGGTTCAGTGTGAAGTAGATAAGGAAACTTTAATTTTGTTCTGTGCAGAAGGAAAACTGAACTCAGAACTGAACCTGTAATTATCATCTCATCTCAGATGTCTGATTGTCATGAGTTGGTTCATTTGTCACGCTTGTTTGCTTTTAAGATTGAGGAATGTGCTCAGAAAACATTGACACGTCTTAAATCAAATACTAACTTGATCAGCTGGAATGTGAACGGTCTAAACAATCCTGTTAAAAGGAAGCGAGTCCTCGAGCACCTTCAGCACCTAGGAGCAGGTGTTGCCTTTTTACAGGAAACACACCTTCATACATTAGACCACTTTAGGATCAGAAAGGGGTGGGTGGGGCAGCTATTCCACTCAAACTTTCATTATAAAAGCAGAGGTACTGCTATTCTCATCCACAAAGATGTTCCCTTCTCCGTAACTAACTCTATTTTGGACCCTCATGGTCGGTATGTGATGGTCTTTGGCACTCTATATAATACTGCTCTTGCGCTTGTCAACATTTATGCCCCTAACTGGGACGATGTACATTTTTTTAATCATCTATTTAGTTCTCTGCCAGACCTGGATAGACATCACCTTTAACTTGGTTTTAGACCCAAACCTTGATCGTTCCTCTATCAATCCCTATCCCATCTCTAAACCTTTATCGACACCTTTTTACTGGGCTCGATGACAGCCTGTGACTATCAAAGCATTGTCATCTCAGATCATGCGCCCCTCAAACTTGAACTTGCTTTACGTGACAAAACCTCAAGCAAGTCTTGGCATTTCAGTCCTCTTCTCCTTTCTGACCCAAACTTTATTGCTTATATTTCCAATGAAATCGACACATTTCTTGAGACTAATCATGAATCAGACACTTCATCATCTATCCGCTGGGAAGCTTTAAAAGCCTTTTTACACATCTCATGCCAACAAACTCCGCAAAAGTTAGATATCTGACCTCACAGCCTCGATACTCCACCTAGACCAACAATTTGCAGCAAATCCTACACCTGCCGCTTCTTAAGGATAGAATTGCCCTACAAACTGAATTTGACCTTTTAACGACTCAGCGTGCCGAGGAATCTCTCCTTAAAACTCGGCAGAGACTATTTGAGGATGGAGATAAACCCACCAGACTTTTAGCTCACCAGCTTCGCCAAAAAGCAGCCTCTCGTACCATTTCTGCCTTTAAAACTTCCTCTGGCGTTATAACTTAAGCTCACAAGTGCATCAATCGTGAGTTCAAATGTTTTTATTCAGAATTAATACACCTCTGATTCTCAGCTTAACCCAGATCTATTTGTGAATTTCTTCAAGGATTGAAACATTCCTCAACTGAATCCAGATGATGTTGCATCACTAGAGGAAACTGTCACCCCTGAAATCATAAAAACATCCATCTTCTCACTGCAGAGCGGGAAGGCTGCAGGGCCAGATGGTTTTCCTGCCGATTTTTACAAGAAATTCTCTGACAAACTTTTACACGCAATGTACATTGAATCTCTTCAGTCTAAAACTCTGTCCCAGACTTTATATCACGCCACCATTTCGCTCTTGCTGAAAAAGGACAAAGTGCTGCTCCTCATTTCGTCCCATAAGTCTTCTCAATCAAGATTTAAAAATTATTGCGAAAGCTATTGGACTCCACTTGGAAGTGGTCCTCCCGTCCATTATATCCAGTGATCAGACTGGCTTTATCCGTAATAGACAACTATTTTCTAATGTGCGACGACTGCTTAACATCTTACACACTCCCTCCCAGCACTCTAGTCCGGAAGCTATAATTTCTCTCAATGCGGAAAAAGCTTTCGACTGCGTCAAGTGGGATTACCTTTTCTTTGCCTTAGAGAAGTTCGGCTTTGGCCCTAATTTCATCTCGTGGATCAAGCTGTTATACACATCACCCATGGCGTCCGTTCTTACTAACCATCTAGTATCAGATAATTTCCACCTACGCAGGGGCACAAGGCAGGGATGTCCTCTGAGCCCACTCTTGTTTGCGATTGCTATCGAGCCTCTCGCTATAGCCATAAAACAGAATGATAAGATAGAGGGGTGGTCAGACGCATAGAGTCTCTCTTCACGCGGACGACCTCCTCCTTTTTATTACAAACCCCGACACCACCCTCCCTCATGTCTTTTCCTTGCTCGATTCTTTTGGAGCTATTTCGGGTTACAAGCTCAACTTACATAAAAGTGAATATTTCCCCTTAACTCTCCTCTCCCCAAATAAATATACCCTTCAAGATTGTAAAGGATGCCTTCAAATACCTTGGTGTGACTATTACTCGGTCTTACTCTAAACTTTATCAAGCAAATTTTGCTCCTCTCCTTGAGCGCTGCAAATCAGACTTTGCACGTTGGGCTGCTCTCCCGCTCTCTTTGATAGGCAAGCTTAATTCAGTGAAAATGAATACCCTCCCTAAATTTCTCTATTTATTTCAGTGTCTCCCCATTTTTATTTCTCGTTCATTCTTTAGAACTCTACAACAACTAATTACTGGCTTCATTTGGGATGGGAAAAAATGCCTTGGGGGTCTTTCCTCCCCCAACTTCCTAATATATTATTGGGCAGTCAACCTAAGTAGCATGTCTTCTTGGCTTCTTCCCTCTGATAATGTGAACCGCCCTGTGTGGGTCAACGTTGAGGCTTCCCTTTGCCGTCCCTATTCTCTGTCGGCTCTCTTAGGGGCATCACTTCCTCTTCCCATCTCTGTGCCCAAGCAAAACGTGGTTGTATGGCATTCCTTAAAGATTTTAAGACAATTTAAACTTGACTTTGGTCTGCAGAGCATCTCTCTTTTCTCCCCAATCTCGGGCAACCCCTTATTTCCTCCCTCTATTCACTCCTCTTCTTTTAAAAGTTGGTGTGCCTGGGGTGTACAGAATCTTGAGCATTTATACATAAATAATGTCTTTGTCAGCTTCTCCCAACTGTCAGAAAAATGTAATATCCCGCGCTGCCACTTCTTTCATTTTCTGCAGGTGAGAGATTTTGTGAGAAAGAAATTTCCTAATTTCCCAACTCGCCCTGCTAAAACTCACCTTGATCATATCGCAACCTTATGTTTAAAATCTGAAAGGGGGAGGCTTGCCACGATATATGAATATATAATTTCAATTAATAAACCTTCTCTAGCTATTATAAAACAACGCTGGGAGGATGAGCTTGGCTAGTAGAGCTTAGTATTGGAGATGATGTTTGGAATGGAGCTCTTGTTAATATACACTCTTCATCCATATGCGCACGCCACAGTTTGATCCAGTTCAAAGTATTACATCGCCTGCATTACTGTAAGTCTGCTTTGGCTAGATTATACCCTGACATAGACCCCTTGTGTGACAGATGCAAAATAGTGCCCGCGACCCTCTATCATATGTTTTGAGGATGTTCTAAACTGGATCCCTTCTGGTCTTCATTCTTCGATTTATTCTCTAAATTATTTAATAAAACAATTTCTCCTTGCCCCCTAACAGCTATTTTTGGCGTGACCCCGGTAAACATTTCTGTAACCACTCTTCAGCGCAAGGCTCTAGCATTCTCCTCCTTATTTGCACGGCGTTTGATACTGCTGAACTGGAAAAATGCTGCCCCACCCACCCATACTCACCTCATCCGTAATATTATGTCTAATCTTAAATTGGAAAAGATCAGATATTCTGTAAATGGTGCCCTTCTGAACTTTCATAGGACTTGGGATAGTTTTGTTAATTTTGTGAAGCAATTGAATGGACTACAATTAGACTGATGAGCTGATGACCCCCCCCCCTTCTTTTGTCAGTCTGTGTGTGTCTCTTTATCTCTTGTCCTGTCTATTGTCTGTATGCTTGTTGTCCTTTGCTTTTTGTACTCTTGGGCTTTCTTCTGGACTTTTACTATTATTTTATTTTTTATTAGTTTCTTTTGTTTTACAGTTCACGTGTGGGGTTTTGGTACGTTCTTTCCCACACCACTGATGTTCACAGTCATTTCTGTATCTACCTACTATGGATGTTTTGGTTCAAATGTGCTGTTGTGACATCTAATTGCAATGTGAACATGCATCCAAGAAAAATCAATAAAAATAATTTTGAAAGAAAGAAAACATTGACACATTAGCAGAGTGACAATCCACCCGACGTACTCAACATATATGTAAATGATGCTGAGCTTTTGTTTTAATCATATAAGGAACCAAAGTGATTGAATGATTGATGCCATCATATGTGCAACATTATAAAGTATTGAAGAGCTGATGGAATAATGGTTAGGTCGAGCCCCATGTACAGAGGACTTAGGGGGCGTTTTCACATTAGGCACTCACCATTGCTCCCCTCTTCCCCCGATGCTACTCATGTGAAATATCGTTCCTTGTCGGAGCACACGTGCGTATCAATAAAGTTTATCTTCATCTTTACGTACGCAGTCCAATACAGAAGTGGCGACATTAACGTATTCAGTTTGCAAATCCAACAAGAGGAAGAAGGAAGAAGAAGCAACCATGGCAACCACTTGCGTTATCACCTGGGCGTTATCGCGTGTACAATGTAGTCCATCTTTCTGCTGAGGATGTTTTTATTACTTATGAGACGCCATCGACAATTGTCTTCCTACTTCCACATCTACCGTGCAGCTCAGAGGATGAAATGGGCCCTTGCTGTGCGGATACAGTGGTTTTTAGTTTTGTCTTCACCACTCTGCTCGCTGAATGTAACTTGCATTCAGAAGTTCGCTTCCTTGTTTGTTTCACTCCTTTCCCACATGTCATTTCTGACTCAGATCCATGCTCTGCAGCTTTGTGTCGCTCTCTTATATCCTTTGTGCATTGTATTGCACACTCCTAAATCAGGGCTGCAGCTTCTGTGACAATATCAGCAATATGGAATAATATTTATTTACTCGGATGCTTATTTGTATGTTCAGTCAGTTTGCAGAAAATGTGGAAATCTGCCCTAAAAAGTGTTCTTGTTCACATAACATGTTCACATATGTCTGTGTCAGCCGTTTTAAATGAAAGTCTAACGGTTGACTCACAGTTTGAACTCAAGTCTCTGAACCCGATCTCTCCTCAGCGGCTCTGACGGTTTAGTGAAGCTGTGGACCATAAAGACCAACGAATGCGTGAAGACGCTGGACGCCCACCAGGACAAAGTGTGGGGTCTCCACGGCAACCGCAAAGACGACAAGATGGTGACCGCCTCTGCAGACTCCAACATCACCGTGTGGCTGGTAGGTGTCGTCTGAGGGGGGATGGGGGGGGCGGGGGTGAAGCTGCATTAATGAGCAAGAAAACATCCAGCTGAAAGTATTGATTTTCAAAACTTTGCATTCAGGGCGAAATCGGTTCACATCTTCTTATTTTTCGGTTATTAGGGGGATCATGTCACAAGAAAAAAGTTACAAAGAGTAAAAGGTTTCTTTTTTTCATTTTCTTTTGTCCTCTGTTAGGATGTGACTGAAGTGGAGCTGGCGGAGGAGCAGGCTAAGCAGGAGGATCAGATACTCAAGTAAGTGACACATAGACACATAGACAAGTGGTTGACAAATAAAGTAGTAATTAGAGACTGAGGTCAGACAATGATCCACATTCGACAGTGATCCACATTCAGACAGGATGGCGCTTGTTGCGCCATCCTGTCTGTCCGCTGATAAATAAACAGAGAACGTGTTGGGCTAAGGTGGACCCAGCTCAGGCAAAGGTCAGGGCTTGCAGAGGTCAGGGCCGTCTGTGTGTTTGTTTCAGTTCTGATTCGAAAGAAGGAATTTAAGGACTCAGACACTTGTTGTGTTTAATGTGTGTACATTCGCTCACTAATATGTGTGACCTCAGACATGTGTTCTTTCTGATATGATAATCCCTCTTTGTCAGGCTGCAGACGACAAAGAAAGACAAATCATGATATGATGGAAATAGTTTCCTGCACTAAACTCAACAGATATTTTAGAGCAGAAGATGCACACAGCCGAAACACAGTGAAAGAAATTAGGTTAAAAGTTTGCAATTTTCTTTTTTATCACCACATTGAAGGAAAACTGGCATATACTGTATATGTTCCTTCTTCTTTCCAGCCTCCTTTTATGTAAGAAAAAAAAGGCCCATTGTTTTAATTGTGACATTTTCATAAAATCTAAACTTCTCATGAAATTCTGCCTCATGTCTCAACATGTGTCTTTGTGTTTGTTGTGTGTGAAGGCAGCAGGAGTTGTCCAACCTGCTCCATGAGAAGAAATATCTGAAAGCTCTGGGTCTGGCCATCTCGCTGGACCAGCCTCACACGGTGCTCACTGTGATCAAAGGTAACGAGTGCTGCTGCTCTCCTTTTTAGACTGGCAGGGATCGAGGGGGGAGGAGAGATGGGGGAGGATAAAACCTCTTCTATTGCGGGCATGTACACAGTAAACACAACATTATCTGTTTCTTTTTGAAAACATCATGTCCCCTCTGTACGCTCTGCCACACTTCAGTCATTCATCTGTCCTTTGTCCTGTTACCCGCCACCTTAAAAACCTGCTGTTCTGTCAGCCTGTCATCAACCTTGGTGGGCGGCTGCTCACTTTAAGAGGTGTGTCACCCGAGGGTTGATGCATCTGTCAAAAAATAGCCCCGAAAAAAAACACTCCTAGATTTCACCATCTCTTGCTTTTTGTTGTGTCATTTGACTGAGGAAAAAATGCAAAACAAAGACAACACAATACATAACATATCCCTCTTAGCTTTGAAATATAAGTCCAGTTGACACAGGAGTAAAAAGGTTTCTGGACATCACATAGTTTTCATGGTTATGAACTTGTTGACTTTGAGTCTTTGTGCTCGAGTCTCGACAGATCGCTTTTAAAAATCAGAATATCCCTTTTAAATCTGAGGGCTTAAGACTTGAATGACGGCAGGGGATGAGTCATCAAGCATCCCATTCAGTACATGTATAAAACAAAAAGCTTGTGCATTCTCAGACTTATATAGATCATTCAAAGAGGTATCGATTACGCATCTAGTTAAATAGCATATTGTTGCATAATGCTGACACAATTTTTCTGTTTATAGCACGACCAAACACATATCGATGTCCATGGTTGGTGATTACAAAACGGTTTCTACAAAGTGTCTTCACTTTTACACAATTATTAAACCCCGCTGACTTTTGCTTCCACTGACACAGCTGGGTTCCTCCTTCATAGGGATATAGTAAATATGAATCATAAAATGGTGATAAATCGATTCAGAGGTGTGAAGGTTCACATCGATACTCTGAAAAATGAAGCGCAATAATATGCTGAGCGTCAGCAGCTGCAGAGCAAGACGCACCACCGTCTTTTAAATAGATAGATACTTTATTGATCCCGAGGGAAATTCAAAGCATCCAGTAACAGGTTACAAAGACGTACATGACATGAAACATTTGTTATAAATTAAACCACAAAACCGACGACCCCTAGATGAATCAAACTTAAACTGTGCAATTAAAAATAGACTTATACAAGAAATGTACATAACCCGGGCAGGGATAAAAATATATGTGCAATTTGAACAAGAACCTTTAAACAGTTGAGGGAAAAAATCTGTAATTAGACCTGAATATAAAAAAAATAATAAGAATAAAAAAATGTTGACCTTCTGAAGTTGTGCTGTTTATATATGTATAGCAGTGTTTAAAAAGCAGAGGTGTCGGAGGTGTGGAAGCATTTTGGCTTCCCCAAGACAGAAAATGAAAGAGGGGAGAAGACAACAGACGGGACAAAAACTGTGTGCAAATATTGCAAGAAGACAGAGAACTACACAAAAAGCATGACCAACATGATGCAGCATTTAATCCACCCCACAATGAGAAGCTCCAATCACCTCTCCTTGTTTCGAGAAAAAAAGAAAACACACTGACTAGCGGGTTAGCAGCCCCTAAAGGAATCTTTTTCACTCATAATCTGTCTACAGTCTCATTTTGTGAAATAAATCATGAGAGAATTGTATTGTGAGTTGAGTGAATCGTTACATCCCTACTCCTTTATTTAGCCAAAGCGGATGTTTTTTGTTTCTGCTGATCACAGAGTTTATACCTGTGTTGTGTTTTCTGTTGTGATGCCGCATGGGTCAATTCTTTTGCATCATTTTGTCAGTTTCACTGAGGTATATAACGGGGCCAAGAACTCAATCAGATGAACTTAACATATATTTTTCCTGTTGCTCCTAGCGATCCGTCAAGTGGAGGGCAGCCATGAGCTGTTGGAGAAGACGTTGCTAAAACTTCGAGTGGATCAGAAAGGTAAAGCATCGAAATGTTCCCTGACAGGAGTAAACACTGTAACAGTGATTTTAAGGGATAAGGATTCATCCTTAAATAAAAGTGGTTTAAAAAAGCTTGAATGTTATCTAGGTAGGATATGTCTTTAAAAATGCCCCGTGGACTACAGCTAAACACAGAGGTACCTTAAAATGTAAACTATGCACTGGAGAATTCATCATAAAGAAAAGTAGGTGAGGATTTAAAATGATATAAGGATATAAATAATAACTTCCTGAGCGAGTGACTGACTCCATGAAGACTGAACCCTCAGCAGACTATGAGAAGAATTCCTGCCGGAGCCAAGAGTAGTAAAGTCCATGTCTTTTCACATCTCTCCGTCTTTATCTGACCCTGTCATGATCTCCGCCCGTCTCAGAGTCGCTGCTGCGTTACTGCGTGGTGTGGAACACAAACGCCAGAAACTGTCAGGATGCCCAGGCCGTCCTGCAGGTGCTCTTCACACACCTGCCGCCTGAGGAGCTGCTGCAGTACCAGGGCGCCCGAGCGCATCTGGAGGGACTCATCCCATACACAGTGTGTGTGTGTGTGTGTGTGTGTGTGTGTGTGTGTGTGTGTGTGTGTGTGTGTGTGTGTGTGTGTGTGTGTGGAAGAAGAGAAGAAGTGTATTTATGTCACAAAATGATTCTACAATACACCAGTGATGGAACTGCTTATGAAAGCAGGGCAATCTTAGAATCTGTATGAGTAGATTATAATAAAACCACACCGCAAAGGAACGTTATAATTTCATCAGCAAAGAGGGCAAGGCATGCAGATGATGGCCTAGTGGTTAGCTACAGTCGTCAAAGCAGGCAGCCCGGGTTCAAACCCGACCTGTGGCTCCTCAAAAACAAAAATGTGATCATACTGTAGATGATGACTGTATGATGAATTCTTCTCCTTCCCACAGAGAGACACATGCAGAGGATCGGCAAACTGCTGCAGACGTCCATGTTCCTGAACTACATGTGGCAGAAGATGAGAGTGGCCGGAGCTCCGTCCAGGTGAAAGAGCAACACTGACATTTATCAACAGTGAAATGTATCACAGCAGCGACTGTCCTGTCTTTCCCTCCGAACCTTGAGTGTAGCAGTCAAAATATGTTGTTACAAAGGGTGCCTTTGAATGTGGCTGTACCAACCGTGTTTACAAAAAACTCTATGTCCACATGGTGGACGTCACAGATGTCTTCAGAATCAAGCTTTTCCATTTTAATTTCTTATCTCTGAGGAAAGTCTTGTTACTCCATATGGCTGTGTCTTCCTCCTCTGATGAAGTGCCTTTGCAATTTTCTTTTGCAGTAAATCTTGCCTTTTAATTTGCGCTGCTGTTCTCATGACACCAAGCACACCGACTACACAACTAATCATGTCAAAACCACATGTTGAAAAATTCTGTGGCGTAGATGCCCTAGAGGTCAGGTCGCTAGGCCCCCCCCCCCTATTTGGTATCAGCTAAAATCATCAGCCAGGAATACACACATGCACTTTTATTTGACTTACCCGTGCAGGGCTTTGTCATATATGACATCACTTCGCATCTTAAGCTGATCAGCTTTATTTTGCCAGAATAACCCCGATCGTCCTGTACTGATGGACTGCCCGATGTCAAATGAATGAAAGTGCTGAGTCAATTCATGCAGGGCTCCGGTCAGAGTCTCACACACTTTATGGGATCTCTCAGGGGACAGGCTTGAGCTCAATAACTTCCTTGTTTCTCCACTGACCTAAAACATCATTCAGAGCATGAAGTGCTCCATTTCACACTATTTCTGTTGCTTAGTAACAGGAATGTTATTTTGCATCGTGCCTCTCTGTATGTGGGTCAGATGTGACACGCAGGTATGAAGCCTATAACTGAGCCAACAAAAGCCAAACCAAAGGCTGTGGCTGTCTTCGGTCTCACAGGAATCCTGGAGAGTAGAAAAGGTGGTTAGGTTTGATGACTGGCAGCATTCTCAGCATTAAGAGGCATGCTGCGACTTTCCTCTTCTATTCAGAATGAAGCTTTTATATAACACCAGATCAGGTGACATTTGACTGCTGGCTCTGCAAAGATGAGTGAAGGTGAAACTGATACCAAGACAATGTTACAAACAATGATGCACATTTCAACTCGTCTTGTGTAATAAAAGTTTGTTAATGTATTCTTTTTTGTATATTCTGTGCAGCATGGACCAGGATGAAGAAATGGACACCACTCCCCTTGCACAGCCTTTCTTTACGATCGATAAGGAGAAAGGAACAGGCAGCGGCGATGAGGAGAAACAAGATGGAGATGACAGTGGTGGGGAAGAAGATGAAAATTGCCCAGGGAAGGAGGAGGAAGAAGATGACGAGGTCAGTGTCACAAAGAAAGCGTCCTCCAACGACAGGCGAGTAGAAAACGGAGAGAGCACCAAAACAAACGGGAACCATCACTCTGAAAGTGAGGAGAGCTCAGATGAGGAAGAAGAGGAGACGGATCAAACCGTGAAAGAGATGAAATGTCTCCCAGTTTCTGCAGCAGCACAATGCCAGACCATCCTGAGCTGACAGAGATCATCAAGCTCATCACAAGATGACAAAAGAAACCCTGGAGGTCGTCTTATCTGGGACCATTAGCTGGAGCAGCGCTTAAAGTGTGACGACAAAAGAAAGAGACAGAGCAACAGGTGTGGAATGATAATGATACAGATGAAGGGTCTCTCTGAGGAGTACAAAAGACTTCACCCCCCCCCCCCCCCCCCCCCCGGGCCAAAAACTAGTGTGCATCACAGCATCTGGGCAGAATCTGATGAAACTTTCATCTGCGTGCTTTCCTCACACGAGGTGGACGTGTGGCAGTAAACATGGAAAACATTCTGCATTGCTGTGTAATCCTGATCTACCGGCTCAACCGCAACAACAACTAAAGGTTTCTTATATAACCCTGACTTTTTTGTTATCTAATGACTGAGAATGTTTATGAAATAAAAAAAATTGGTCTTCGTTATTTAGAAAGAGTTGTGCTTCTGTTCACTTTGTATTTTAATCTTAATTAATCCCAAGGGGAATTCCAACTTTTTATTTTTATTTAGATTTATTTTTGGGCTTTTGTGCCTTTTAATGGAGAGACAGGACAGTGGAAATCAGGGATAGAGAGAGTGGGGATTGACATGCGGGAAAAGAGCCACAGGCTGAATTCGAACCCGGGCCACATGGGACGCGCGCACTAACCACTGCTCTACCAGCGCCCCGGAAATTCCAACTTTTCACTCTGTTATTGCAAACATGCTACACACACACACACACACACACACACACACACACACACACACACACACACACACACACACACACACACACACACACACACACACACACACACACACACACACACACACACACACACACACACACACGGGACTGAAAGAACAAATAAGACCTATGGACATGCGTTAGAATAGAGATGTCAGAGTGTGGGAGTCACACAGGGACTGGCTCAAAGGCACCGCTGCAGTGCTCATTGCAGTCTTGTTGAATCCATCATTCATGTGCTGAGTGAATGCTTTCAAAGATTGAACTGCTCAGTGGAGACGGCTGAAATCCCTGTGGGTTTGACCTTGACTCATCATGTAGAAGTAATTTATCTGTCTGACCACTTAAAATTAAAACTTCAGAATTAAAATAACAAAGGTAATGACGGTTGTTCAGTCACTTCCAAAAAATGCAGAGGCTTATTAGGTCAGGAAGAATCATTTATATCTGAACCGGTTCGCTTGCCCGCTTCCATCTCTGCAACATGTGTTGGTTTAACCTGATAAGTAATTATAAGATGACATGTGGCAAGTATGTTTCCGATTCCGTTTGCAGTTCATAGGTTCAGAGTCCTGTACTGGAGTTTGTGACACTTGAATAATGTCCTCTGGATCAATATGGACTTTGATTAACATCCAAACTAAATACTGTTACAAAACTGGAACCACATAGTTTAAAAGACCTTCTCGTTTACCAAACAGGGATGTCTGAAATTAGCTATTTGTTGCGTTATGGGAGATGTAGGATCTGACCTTGTCGAAGCTTGCCTCATAACAGGGTTTTAAAAGTCAGAAGAACTCAATACTGTCCTCAATTTCTACAGAATCCTTCGAAATAATTGTGTTTAATGTAAGGCGAGGAATGAAATAGAATGGAAAAAACAACCACTGAGTCTCAATTTGATCCTGAAATGTGCTTTTATTAATTTTAAGGTCTTTACATAGAGTGCATACAAAATTTACAGAGTCAGATACTGGAGTGTAAATCCTTTTTTTTTTTTTTAACCGACAGTATTCAACTCTTAACAAGCTTCCCATTCTTTAGTTTGATTAAACTGAAACTCTAAAGCAGGAAATTGACATGTCCGCACACACACAAACAGCCACTGTTATCTCAGACAAACATTTACTTTTGTCGCAGGCAAAATAAGAAAAAAATATTCTGTCTGTTTCACACAGCAGACAAAATGCATGTAAGGCACAACACAGGGTTTCCAGTATGGAAAATAAATCATTCTTCAAAACAGATAGTAGTAAAGAGGTGCTTTTAGTGTTTCTGATGAATCACCTTATATGGATTTTGCAGATTTTTTTGTAAACAAAAACTTTGTACAATTGACATTTTCTGCATGCTTGTTCGCCGTCTCTCTTCAAAGACGATGCCAACAAAAAATTTTATCAATACAACATTAAAAACAGCTAGTTAAAAAATTTGAAAGCATAATTTTACACCTTCTGATTGACAAACATATCCTGTAGCTAGCTCTCATCACAGTCCCTCTAACTGTCCCTCTGTTGATCATCAAACAGTCTCTACAAGTCATACATTATTTTAAATCTCAGGACATGTAACACAGGAGCAGATCTAGACTGCAATATCTGTTGTAGTATTTACAGAGTTCCAACATGAATCCACCAATTAGCAAGCACTTTGCAACCAGTAAAGACTTAAAACAAGCAGGAACCATCTGCTGTGACATCACTAGCAGGTTATTACTTCATGCTTTGGCCACAGAGTAGATGTCGATCCTTTTTTTTTTTAAAGTAAAGCAAATGTTGGCTTCAGGAGAAACTTCATCGACCCAGAATCTCAGGTGGTGTGGGTGAAGCGCCGCCTCTAGCTGCGTTCTTGCGGGTGATAGTGGTGCATCGTGTGAGGATCTCCTGGGCCTGCGGTCTGGGTGGCACCTTAGGCATCGTTGGGCCCTTGTAGAGGTTCGGATCGGAGACGCTGGGCATTAGCCTCCCCTCCTGGCCGCTCGTCGGGCTCAGGCGGTTTCTCGTCGGAGGGGGCGGCGTGCGACTCAGATGCAGCTGGTCGTCGTTGGCGGTCGGGCTCAGGGTCATGGTGGAGCTGGCAGAGGAGGAGCTGAGGTCATCGTCGAAGCTGAAATCGGAGCTGTCGCTGGAAAAGCTTCCCGCGCTTTCGTCTTTCCAGCTTCTGCCGCTTTGCCCGACGTCTCCATCCATCTCCACCATGATTGCAGGAGGAGAGGGACTCTTGGTGGATGTAGGTGTGATGGCTACCCTCGCAGCGGACGGGGGGTTTGGGGTGGTGAGCCGGGCAGGCGGAGGAGGAAGGCTGTCAGACAGGATGTTGAGAGAGTGTGACCTCTGCCTTTCGTTTTGGTTCGGGGGGGAGGAGGACCTGACGGGTGAAAGCAGCAGCAGGTTTCCTTGCGAGTTGCTGAACTGATGCGACTGCTGCTCTAAGCTCGGGACTTGGAGCGGGGAGGAGGGGCGGAAATCTTGGTGTGGTGTCAAGCGGATGTGAGGGTAGTTGTACGGCTGCAGGTACATGGTGGGGATGTAACCTGCTTTACCATTGTATCTGTGAAAAGGAGACAAAGACAAAGAATGTGGGGTTGAAAATCTGGATTTCAGTCCTTGAGGAAGTCGACATGAACACAAACACAGCTTTTGTTTGTCCTGACTCGGCGATGTTGAATACCTGATGAGCCACCAGCCGTTGTCAGACTTCTGCAGGACCTCCACCACAGCACCGATGGCTACGCTTATCTCGTCGTCTTTGGTGGCCTTGTAGCTCTTGGCTGCACAGTAAAGCAACCCTGCAGGGAAAGAAACAACTTTAATATGTTTACTGTGTGGCTGCATAAAGATGTGCACTTATCACCTCATGAAATAGTTATTGAAAGAGAGTCATGCATTGTCACTTAGAATGCAAAAGCTTGATGGAGATGGAAACCTTGGCCATGCATTTACACTATTTATTCAATCAGACAAAAACTAAACTAGCCGTAAGCTATCCTCAGACTTATTGGAGCAAGTTTAACGTGCCTTTGTTAGCTAGCATGATGACCACATTGGAGCAAACAATGTTTTATAATGCATTAAACTCAGAGTCGATCTGAACATTCCTGGTGTGCGTTGGATTAATCTGATCTTGAACATTGTGTCTTTCCTGCTCTGGCTGCACCCAGGATGAGTTGCACGGCTGTGCACAGGGCACCCATCGATTATTATTTAACACATGTTCATTGTTGCACATCATATAGTCATTGTGATAGTGAACAATATAATTGCACATTGCAGATTTTCCTCAGGCCTGATTATATAATGTCTATTGACCTTCATTCCTGCAGTAAAAGTATTACCGGTAAGGGTTGATAAAATAAAAGTATCAGTCCAAATAAGCAAATTTGTATTCATATATGTACCTCTGTCATCAGTCCCATCTATTTCATCTTCATCAATTTCATCTGCCAGCTTCTCCAGGTAGGGTGCAGGGAACCAGGCCATGCGCTTGTCTTCCTTCTCCACCAGCCACCACCCTGTTCCACAAACGTACATTAAACATCTAACAGTGCATTTGGCTACAGCAGGAGACCTGTTTCAACCCCGATCAGAACCCTGTGCGCTCACCTGCTTTGTCTCTGATGAGCACGTCTACTTTTTCATCCACTGCCACGTTGAAAGGTTTGTTCTTGGTGTCCTTGGTCTCGTACGTCGCCACACATCTGTATGTCTCCGTGACAAACGGCTGGGTCACGTTCCCGCCGGCCTGGCCTGCATTGGCCTTGACTTCATCCTCTGAAGGCATGATCATGATGCTGAGGAAGAGGAGAGCTGCAGGTTAACTTTGAGGGAAATGCACTCTAGAAAAAGAACACACTCATTTATTATAGAGCCCCAGTAGCGTATGTTAATAGCTGCATTACCACAGATATGTGTAGCCTACCTGTTCTTGGAGAACTCCGGCTTCAGGTCCTGCTCTTTGGGGTGGAAGAACTGGATGAGGTCTGCAGACTGAGAGACTCTCGGGTCGCAGCTCAGAAGTTCATTACAGTATTTCTGCAAAGACTTGAGCCGTGTCAGTGACCTGGTGGCGCTCTTCTTATTGCCGCTGCGCTTCTTCCTTTTGGCTGAAAGAAAACACCACTTGGTCACAACCTCGCCAACCTGCAGCTGCGCGCTCTGCTTTACATTGACCATAAATTACGCACTCTTACCATGAAATTTAGGGATGACTCTGTTGGATTTTTTCAGTTTACTTGCAGATGGGAAAGCTTTCTTCAGTTTTTTCTGCAGTAGAAAAAAAAATGAGAAGCGTTTTTTTAAATACTCAACAATCCATGCGCAACCAAAAAAAAAGACAGAAATGCAATAATTCATACTTACATGCATGTTCACGAAATCCGCCAAAGTTCTGTATACAACAATATCATTCTGGTCCGACCAAAGCACAGAGGTCATGTACATCTGGGGGGAGGAACAATTCAAATTAAACACATGGCAGATTGCACATATTTCCATTTTTTTTGCACGTGAATAAATAATCTCTGTACTCACTTTGTTCTTCTCCTTGAGCATCAGTCCAATGAGACGGACACTGATGGGATACCGCTGCTCCTCCATGGTGAAGCGACAGAGTCAAAGTGTGCTGAATAGTCCAGGTATGAGCTCTCAAACTCGGTTGGATTTGCGACTGCAACAGAGAAGCCCAACAGGTGCTTTTAAATGTGTCCGTGCAGCGCAGGGTGCAGGGTGTGGCCCCGCGTGAGTCACGTAGAGAAAAGCCTAGGTGGAAACTATGCTCGTCACGTTATAGCAGGAAAGTACAGCGTTGCACCAACACAGCTCTTTGCGACCTAAAGCCACAAACAGGTCAGGTATGTATTCTTAATTAGGATGTGAGGAAGAAGGAACAGGTTCAACGAAATAGGTGACGGCTGTTTTCCCATTTCCTAATCAGAAACCATTTCTCTTCCATCAGTTTTATTCTGACGCACCTGCAGTGAATGTGTTTACCTGCAGTGAATGTGTTTACCTGCAGTGAATGTGTTTACCTGCAGTGAATGTTTTACCTGCAGTGAATGTTTTACCTGCAGTGAATGTGTTTTTTATTTAGAGCAGAATAGCAGCGTTTATAAAACCCTCCAACAGTGAGTCGACACATAAACTGCAGACTAAAGTACCCAGAACTTTTAGTCCCTGGAACTTTATTTCTCTAGAGACTAAAAGGTTCCTCAAACATTGTTGTCTACAGACCCCGGAGGATTTCAAGAATTAGTCCACTTGCATTTCCTTTATATTTCTGAATGTTGTGACGACTCAGCTCCCAAAGTCCCTGTAAAAAACTCTATTCCCTCCTTAATTCTCAAGCCCCCTGCATTGAGAAAGTTCTTGTAGACATATTCGGGTGTTTTCACACGTACACAAATCTCCTGAACATTTTGGGATGAGCTGCATCTGTGAATGCAAATGTATAGCCACTCTTTTTCTTACCTTTCCACCTTAACCTCTCCCACACTAGTGTGCCTGCAACCAGTAATTTGTCCTTACTATAGTGCACCTTTATTACCCAACATTACCCGACACACAGTGAGCACGTCAGCTTTCATTCATAGTTTTAGTGCAAATAACAATGCTTAGAATTAGATTTTTCTTTTGGTTTTGTAAAATATAATTGAAAGTAATTTTGGTAGGTAGCGAAAAAGAACAAGATATGTAACTATACAACACGATACAATGCCAAAGGATATGATATGAAACAATACACTAGTTTTGAAACCTTGGTTACGATAAACTTAATTGTACCCTTTGGGGAAATTTGTCTTGAACTCTGTCTTCAATAGAGTTCATACTCTTCCCAAACACCGTCCTCATTAGCTGAAAAGTTCAAGTTCAAGTTTTGTTCTAAAATAGCAAAAGATACTAAACTCATTTTGGATTAATACCAGATTAGAATCAGGTAAAGTGTGAGATTCATTGAGGGTTTCAAATAATGTTGCAGTGAAGCATTGGAAGATATGACATGTTTTAAAAAAAAATAATAATAATGTAATAATCTCAGATACATTTTAATGTCTATTATTCCAATAATTCAGTTCACAAGGCTTACTCGTTGCTGCTAAATAACTTTAAAAAATGTAATCACTCAAAGAGTTGAAGAGTCTTTCTGTGTAAACTGAAATGCACATCTCCTTTGTCTCCCTCTAAGCTGTCCTGATGATGAATGTCAAGTAACATGAGGTTTTATTCTAAGTTACCAAACCTGCTGTCTTAGAAAAGAAGCAAGCAGTGTTAGAGGTGGACGAGGAAGAAGTCGCTCTTATCATTTATCACATTTATTTCCTTTAGTATGGTTTTCTAAGGAATCAAGGTTCCTTCTATTATGTTAGCTGCAGCATGTACACCAAATGAGCCATGAACACATACTTCTTGAGTGTTTTTTATTGTAATGTTCTCAGGAAAATAGGGTCAATCATTCACCTGCTGCAAAGGAACTCCTGAAAAATAAATATTTGATTCACTGAGTTAATTCTACCACGGCACTAGTCAAACTATAGGAGTCACCTCAACAATTTAGATTTTTTTGGGGCGTATGTGAGCTTTTTTTATTGAGAGGACATCTGAATATAGACAGGACATGTTGGGGATTGAGGGGTGGGGAAATGCATCAAAGTGTAGAGGGCTTACGACTAATGCTTCAAGTCTCTGTATATGAGGCGTCTGCTCTACAGACTGAGCTAAACCAGTCACCTCAACATTTTATAATGAGAGCATTTCTTTTCACATTACAGAGCATAACATTTGAGTTATCTATAGGTGGTTGTCAGGTTAGAGGGCTCTTGCAGCAACAAAAACTCATATTTTCAGACAGATCGTTTGCTGATTTATCAATGAGCAGCCACACAATGTCAAATACAACAAGAACAAGCAGCAGTACTCTGTTTAATGGTGTGAGTTAGAAACACCTTTGCGATTGATTTGGACTCCCTGTGGTGAGTCTGAAAGAGTGAAGCTGTTCTTGATGCGATGCTGACATCTAGTGCTGGCTGCTGTTATATCTGTGGTATGAACTCCTGCATGGATAGTGAATAGAATATTAAACTTTTACCAACCCAGCAGTCTGGGACCAGTCATTAAAAAACACTAAGGTCAGATTTGAGATAGCATGAAGGATAAAATCTTATCAAAATCAGAAAGGCCTCCAAACTAGTTATTTTTAGATATTATGTACTGATGCTTCTGTGGAGGCAGCTAAAAATGTGCAGCACTTAATTCGTATCATCTGGAATAGATTCACTCCATTTATTTTCTGGCTCTGGCTCAATCCTTCAGGAATTTCGTTGAAAATTAAACTTGATTATGAAGAGATTCACTCAGATTGGATTTAGGGAAAAAATGTTCTTAACAAAAATGTAAGCCTGTAATATACACTTCATTTGTTTTGCTTTGCAGTTGAATTTCTAAACCGTGAGGTGTTCGGCTAATTCAATGTAGTGTTTGTATCCATCAGTGAATATTTCATTCTTACTTTATCTTCTCACTTTTTCTATAAATTACAGAGCTACAGTCAAACTACTTCATAAAACGTTATTTGTTATTGTTATTATGTAATTTTATTATGGTTATTAGAGTCAGGTCCCATTTTTATTTTTTGTGTCCTGGGTCAGTGACTCAGAGTTTTACAGCTGTTTATTTGTTTATATATGTATTTGTTTGTATACCTCTCTCTCCTCTCCTGTCTCTGCTCAATGAACTGACAAAACTCAAATCAAACAGTAAACACAACTGTGTAAAAATATCGCACTCTTTATTCTTTCTCTCAAAATGCAATCAAAGCAGATTTCTCGTCCGTCATCTTCTTTAACGACACTCCCACATAAACTTCTGTTTCTTACATTGCACATTTTTCTGATATAGGTGATAAAAAAAAAAGAAAAGGAAGTTATTGGAAGTCTTCGGACTTCATCCACACTGAACTCTGAAATAAAAAAATCTTACTGCCGTCAGTAATCCCCCACAGCTCATCAAATCCACTTAGTCATGCTGCAGGCGAGCGAGTCGGCTGAAAGTCTACGGGCAACAACGAGGCAGGCAGGCGGAGTACATGCACTCTCCAGAAAAACAAAACACAACTCGTATATCACCCGTTTCCACAGACAGAAGTTCACCTTCTGTTTTCACACAAATCCTCTCAAACACAGAAACCTACTTTCTTATTCTTACTGAAATAAAACATCACAAACATAACTTTCTTTAAAACTGTTTTATAAACATTTAAAAGTGTAAGGCAGAAGGTTTTTTTCTTCTAAAGCATCGAAGGAGGTTTTCATTCTTTTCATCACTCTTTCATACTTCAGACTCGTCTCCATTAGCCACATGAGGTGCTTTTTTCCACAACTTTTTTTCCACTTAAGGACAGAAGAATAGCGCTTACTTAGCAGATAATACGCATTTAAGGTGAAGCTTTTGATGTTTTTTCAAACTACACGCAGTCAAACTGACTCATTGAGCTACACATATCAGCCTCCACAGATGGAAAAGGAGTTTGTTTACATCCGCAGACTGTAGTGTCTACCCCACATTAACCATACGTGACAGACTGAGAAATGTTGATGTGAATGAATGTGCTGTCACATATCTGAGCTTCAAAATGCTGGCTGGAAAAACTGAATCAATCTGCTCGTGTCTTCCCGTGAATCTGCATGTACTCATTCATTTCCTTCTCAAGATCATTCTTGATTTAAAAAAAAAAAAAAAGATATTGGAAGACAAATAATCTGAAATAAAAGAAGC
This sequence comes from Labrus bergylta, assembly GCF_963930695.1. Taxonomy (NCBI): domain Eukaryota; kingdom Metazoa; phylum Chordata; class Actinopteri; order Labriformes; family Labridae; genus Labrus; species Labrus bergylta. The sequence goes on along the minus strand of NC_089210.1, from coordinate 20,553,123 downwards.
AGTGGAGTTAGATTTCCTACCTATTAGAGACCTTTGGCTTGCATAGAAACATCCAATGTGAAAAAAAGCAGCAGCTCTTGGTTATCAATAACATGTTCATCGCTGTTATCCTAACTCTAAATCCCACAATCAGCAGCTGGTTTTTTAGATCTACCATCCCTGAGCGACCAAAACCACAACCTACAATCTTTCAGACCTTGCATAAAAAGTAGATCCTCGTCACTTCCTCTGCAACGTTTTGGCAATCCCTCCACCATCTCACTCTCTGCAGGAGTCACGACGGGGCATTAAAGTGAGATTACAAGGATCATATACATTATTTAAAAAAGACAAAAATGAAGCTTTACAGAACAAAACTCTTCTCTCAACTTGAAAGCCTTTTCTTTTGCAACTCTTACCTTTAGAGGCGATCATATTTAGTGTCTCCGCTGAAGGAAAAACTTTTCCAACAGCTGAGAACAAAGCAGTCTGGTTGCACGCAATTGAAATAAAAAAAAAGGTCAAAAGCAAGGGTCAAAAATGAAATAAAAAAATGAAATTTCGAGGCAAACAGCAGTCTTACAGTCGCAGTAAAATTGTCAGTCATTGATCTGTAACTTCCATCAGCTCTTCCCTCTCTCTGTGCCTTCTTTCTTTCAGTCCTTCAGAGGAGCGGCTGATCACAGTTTGAGTCTCCTGCAGCGAGGAATCAGGATCAGCTCCAATCTTGGCAATAAAAGGGCTCTCTGTTGTTCCCATCCCATTTAACCACAGAGCAGTAAGGACCTTCTTCTACTCGTTTTCTTGTGTATGTTTGTCACCGGAACTCATAAATAGGAATACTGTGCTCCCGGACGTGGTTTAGGTTTAGAGACTGGTACCTGCGGATGGAGATGAAGAAGAATTGAGTCCCATTGGTATGAAAGGGTTAGGGTTATAAAAATAAAAAAAACAGACTGAAAGAATGCAGTTTGTCATGTTTTTTAGTTACCATTCTGAGCTCCGATGGTAATAGTAGCCCTCAATAGTTGCTGTGGACTTCTGGAAGCAAATATAATAGAAGCCAGCAAAAGAGGCGCCGCTGATGTCTTTGATGGTGTGGTCTGGAACTAGAAACTGTTCCTGAAGATGCCGGGGGAAAAACAACAACAAAGAGAAACAGTTAGAGCCTGAAGGTGCTGTATGAAATGTTCAGATAATGAACATGACTTAGTTCTGGTGTAGTGAAGAGAACTAAAGTCTGCACTAGTGTTGTAGTACACAAATCAGTCTTGGTCTCGAGACCACTTTTTGAAGGTCTCAGTCTCGTCTCGCTCACTGGGCGGACTCCAGAATTTAAATCAAGACCGGTCAAGACCACCACTGATCGGCTATTTTTCCAAATCATTACTGTGATAAGCCCCTTTCTGTAAGAACATAAAACTTCAATTCATTTCTGGTTTGATTTTTATCCCATGGTTATGGCTGCAACCTTCCTGGTGTTACAGACTTAGTGAGTGACAAGCCGCCTGCACACAAGATGATGATTCCTCATCGATATTTATAGTCTTGGGCCCTTTCCGAATTGTCACAGTTCAGTATGCAGTACGTACTCTTCAGTAGGGAGTTTCAGTATACTGAACTTTTGTGGTCATTCAGTATACATTTTTTGTGTCCACCTCAGTATACTGAACATTTCAGTATGGATACTAACTTCCGGGTTTCATGCTGTATGGATCGGATTCGTGCTTTCAGGAAATTAATTGTGTTTTACCACCCACAATGCTGTGTGAAATTAAACGTAAATCGGCACGTCACGTCCGCCTCCAAATCAAAACAAACGAGCGTGGATTAATTGAATCAATTTTTAATCTAGAGTTAAAGTCCCGACTGAAATCACTACTTTTAATTAACAACAGAAAATATAACAAATATCTGCATTATTATAAAACCATTCTCCCTCTATTTAAATAATGATTTCACTATTTAAATGTGTCTTTATTGGTTTATTTTATATTCTGTATATTACTGTCTTTCATTTGTACTTTTCTTTATGAAGACTACTGTATGTTATTTAGTTATTTAATCTGCCTTTTACTTGATCTACATTGTGATATTGTTTTTTGTTTACCTGACTGTATATGAGCATTACTCTTCTTGAATAAAGCTAAACAAAAAAAACAACAAAAAAAAACGGGTGGATGTGGCCGGTTCGGGTAACGTAAATGACTTCCATACTGAATGAATCAGACGAAGTAGGAACAAATATCTGCCTACTGTGCGCGCCTACTGAATAGTAGATACTAAACAGTACACAGCACGGATAGTAGGTACTGCCTACTGCCTACTGACAGATTGAGTAGGTACTTGGCAATTTGGATACAGCCATAGTCTTGACTCGGTCTCGATCCCTAAATGTCTTGGTCTTGTCTCGCAGTGAAACACATAATGGACAACTGAGACTGACATGTGAGGCCTAATTAAAGACATTAAATTTGTTTCGCACAGTTGCATCAGAAGCCATTATTACATGTAAAGTAGTGTGTACTAACCTTCCACCTCATGAAGACGTAATCGCTGCTGTCCAGTGCTTCATAATCAAAGTCATCGGAGTTGAAGCTTTTGGCATACTTGTAAAAAGGCTTGAACTTGCCCTGTCGAGAGAGATCAGTAAAAACAAGTTAAGAGAACAGACGCTGATAAGATCATGACAGGAAAGAAAAATACACTGCAAGTTTCATAAATTGGAAGCCTTACTGTAAAACATGCCTCTTTGGTATATTATTCATTCTAAAAGTTGCCTTAAAACCCAGCGATAGGAGCTGCTACAGCTTTTATCAATCAATTATTCATCTAAAGGTAAGACACATACAGACACTCAGGGTTTCATGGAAGCAAAAAGGTACAAAAAATGGACGCACAGTGTTCAGCTCTCAATGAGCAACCTTATTTTAAAAAGGGCAACGTTTCGATCTAAAACATCTCCCTCAGACCTTCTCCTTTTGCTGCAGTTAATACATTCGTTTGTCCTGCACCTGTACAGTTTGCATTTTGCTTGGATGTGTGCACATTGGTTTTTCTTTTTTAACTTAAACCTCAACTGCGGTTTCTCTAAGTATCCAACTTTTGTTGGATACCAACCCCTAACCCTAACTTTTTGAATATCTATTCAAAGAACTAGTCACAAACAGTCCATTCTTCATAATAATAATAAATTGATAACAGTTAAATGGGACATACCCAGTGCTTCCTGTCCACATCTTCATCTGCGTCCCATTTTCTGGTTAAAAAAGGCCTTTTTCGGCTGATTATTTCCCCGGCAAAAAATGTTGTGAGGGTGGGATACTCCTGTCACGAAGAGAAATGAGACAGGAAAGAAAACATTGGTACAAGAACAGTAGACATATCCTGATATCTGGATGTACCCAAAAGGGATTTGTCCACTAGTTGTGGTAAATATCAAAAAGCAGGAAGAATCATCATCGTTTTGGATGCTGTTTTACTGGCCTTGATGCATATTTGTGATGCAATAACTGTCTGAATGACAGCAATAAGAGCAAATATTTGACCTATATTTCTCACACAGAAACGTGGTTGTATCTAGAGAGCCGCATACACAACATACTACTCATCTTTCACACCACTCTGCCGCCTCCAAAATTCACTTCAGGATATTTCTGAGCTGCTCCCTTCCATGTTGCATAATGTAATGAGTATACGGTTGACACACTTTATGCTAAGGACTCCAGTCTTAGACCTGAAATAAGAGGTTAAAGCCAAAGCCCATCATTCATCTTATCTAATGTGACACAATTAAGCCTGCATCAATCAAGTGAAAACCAGTTCCAACACGCTTAAACGGGGAATCAGTTCATGCTTAAATAGAATAAAGGTCAATATATCTGACCCAGTTTTAATACTTACCTCCGTCAGCCCTTTGATCTTCAGGTATCCACACAAATAGGAGTCCTCCATAGTCACATGCTGCCCAAGACAAACACACTTCAAGTCACTCTTAACCTTTAATTATGTAGCTCAAAGATAGGAAATCACAGAGGTATTAATGATTCTACTTTTTTCTTTTTAATATGGCACACAGAAATGGTTTGAGGATGTGGTTAGCACAGAAATATGTAATACGTAGGCAGTTTGTGGTTAGTGTCAGATGTCAGGTCGTCGGTCAGTGACACTCATTTAGAAAGACAGATGCACAAAATGCCTACGTGTTGTTTGGGTGGTGTACACTGTTAAAATGTTCATATCTGTAACTGTGTCATAACTCATTACATTAGAGTAGAAACAGTGACCAGGATAGCTCAAAGTTAGGTCAGTGTGTTGGTATTTTATAAAAACCAGCAGAGGAAAAACATTATAACATAAACACCTCAGCAAGCTAACGTTTGCTAAGTTAGCAATAAGGGCTACAATTATGCTGAGTTTGCAAATAACCAACAAATTAACATGAAAATATCAACAGGACTACTAGTGCATGTTTAGAGTACATTACCTGCAGAACAACCTCGACGTCGTAGGAGTTGCCTTTGCTCTTCTGGTAACCCCGAAACTCTGAGCCGCTGTACAGCAGCGAAGTGGCCACCCCCGGCTGGTACGTGTTGATCGGGGCAGGGGGAACAAGAGAGGCCGAGGATGAGCAGGCCAGGCCGGCAGTACAGCAGCTCTCTGCTCGCACAGGCATAATGAGCGCTAAAGTGTCACCGTCAGCCACCGTCATGAACCTAACGACGGAGCACACAGCAGCCAGAGGGAGAAAAGGGACTGACAGGGGACAGTGTGTCGGCGGTACACACAACTTTGATCAATTTGGGAAGCTAGTCTCTGGATCTGCGACTGAAGAGCTTCAAGCCTTCAACGTCCCATGCTGCGTTCAGTCGCTCTTTCCCGAGTTGGGAAGTCGTGGTTCCGACTTTGTTGTGTTTACGAGCTTGAAGTCGTGATATAGTGACATCATGGACGCCACAAATATAATGTTGTACTGTATTTCTTTGAATTAATTAGAAGATAATAAGTCTATACGTATATTACAAATGATAAACGAGGCTCATAATGATTTGGGAGATGTTAATCAACACAAAGTTATTGCTAATTGAGCCTTTTTTTTCTGCAACATGTAACGTCAAGTCTCTCAACACAGCATGTCGGGTGAGAACAATTTTCTCTGGCTTTATTGACCGTAATTGAGCAGTAACCTGAATTTTAGCGGTACGAAAGTCTTTTTTCCTTTCATTCTGGTAGCACTTGAATGCAACCTGAAGATTCCCCGAATTTCATTGGGTGTAAATGAGACAGGAAGACTGGCGCTCTATCAATTCTGGGAATTGTATTTAATTATCTACTACACCTTAACCAGCATTTTATGAAATAATTACGTATAACTGTGTTGGCCAGTGTTTATGTAGTCTATGTTCAGTCTTATTTCAGATACAGATTATAGACACATAAAGAACCATTTTATTCAGTTTCTGAGATATACCATAAAGAAACATTAAAAAAACATGTATTTTATAGTCCTATACCAAGCTTAAATTAATTTTAATCTTAATGTTCTTTTCAATTATTTTTCATAGTTTCTTAAAACAGCCACACACTGAAGGGACTTAAAAAATGCACAATTTGTCTCACTTTTGCTAACCAGCTGATATTTGAAAGGTTTTTTGTTTTAATAGGTTGAATTAAATAGGCTATAGAAAAAAAAAATGTTTATTGCATATTTAAATGTATTGATGTCCAGCTGTGAAATAGTCCTCTTCCATTGTTTTACAACTTTGGGTAGAAATGATGGTGCTACATGTTATTCCTCCAGCTGTTCCTTCAAAATGTCCGTATATCTGTGGAAGTCTGAGATACGTGTTCGATTCCCCTCAAGTTCTTTGTCTCGAACCTGTAATAATCCGTAAAGACAAAAATATATGAAAGGAGTGCAGTTAGTTATCTGTTTAAAAATATAACTTGGTTTGTTTTATTTCAAATTTCAGCTACCTACCATCTCAATGACGGCCACTTTCCACGCACTGACACGTGTGAGCAGCTGGGTCTGTCGATCGTTGATCCTTAGCAGGTGGTTTTCGTGGGCGGTTTCTAGTGCATCCATCACTGCATCTCTGTCTGTGAAAAGCTAAAAAAGGTACACAGGTATGAAAGGCTGAGGAAACTTACAAAAGTAATAAACCATGTCCTTAGCTCATCAGACCCATTCAGGTTTAACTCTGTACTCAGACCTCTAATATTCTGCTTCGTCTGTAATAATGAATTTGTTTACATGAAAGATGTAAAGATTTTCATTTTGATCTTAAAGAGACAACACTCACAGCTTTAGCATCATCTTGCATGTCGTCTTCCACTTCACCCTTGCCCACTTTCTCCAGAGTCGCTATAGCAACTTGCCGCACCTTTTCATAATATGTATCCTCCAGATCTCGACATTGAGTGAATGTGTTACTGTGTCATGGAAATCAGACTATCAGTACGTTTGCAGCTTAGACTTTGTGTGTGTGTGTGTGTGTGTGTGTGTGTGTGTGTGTGTGTGTGTGTGTGGCTATGAATAAATCAAACACAGATTTGGTTTGGGAGAAACTTGCTTCCTCAAACGATAAGGTATGAATAAAGTATCCTAACAGCTCAATCAGAAGCACAGTGAGAAAGGATATAGTCCCTGAACAGTTTCACTGAAGTTGCCGACCATGTCAGAGAGATTTTTATCCAACATTTTGATGATATCCTGAAACAAACACAAAGATTTGTTGTTAGCAAATTCAAAATAAATGAAGCTGTTTTCACACATTCACACAAAACTCTGGAAATTTTCCGGAAATTTTTCAGGAAGCACTGTATGTGTGAACACAATCCCTCAAATTTATCACTCCATCATCAAAAACTGTAACCATAGCGTCAGACTCTTTTGCTCATCTGCAATCTTGGCACATCCTTTTCTGCCTCCAGAGATTGCCAACCGAATCCCCCTGTCCGACATGTGAAACTTTCATGCTGTGAGGCTTATGTGCGAATAAGGCCCCTAACTGAATAGGTCAGGTATAGAAGGTGTACGCAAAAAGGCACAAAAGCAGATCCACCTCCATCTGGCTGACGTGCCGCCACTCCATTTCCATGAAGCTGTGACAGAGTTGACGGATTTCATCACTGCAGTGGCTGATCTTGTCCTTTAGCAGGTCTGATTCTGAAATCTGCTGCAGCTCCACCATCCTCTACAGAGAAGTGAACAAAGAGATAACTATGTTAAAAAAGATCCAGGACAAACCCTATGTTAAAACATAGTGGTCCTCAAAGTTGACCTTTTGATGCTGCTCCTCAAAATCTGCCATTTTGTTCGAGACTTTCTTCTGGTAGTCTTTCATCGCCTTCGTCTGAGCGCTGACAAAGCAGTTCACCTCCGTCTCTCTGCGCTCATTTTCAGCCAAGCCTGATTCAATGATCTGTGTGAACAGCTCTAACATTTGGTGTTCAAATGTAAGCGAAGGGTTAAAGAATTCAACTAATAACTTACCATAGATTAAACCTCACTATCATGCATTACAAAAACAAAAAACATGGTAATTAATCATAAGTTACCACTCTTTCACTGTGTTCACGTGTCATTTTAACAACTATCAAAATGTATCGAAAGAAATCTGTTTACATGGCTTAAAAAATGTATACATCCAAATCCAAGTCATTGCTTTTCAACATAACTTATTACCTTTGTGCTCCTTGTCTGTCCCAGGTTGTCTTATGTAATATGTGTTTATTTAATGTTGTTTTTCTTAATAATAATTTGTGCTTCCATTTTAAACACAGCACATCATATTGTCAAAAGAGCTGTCACCACATCAGAATTTTAAACTTTGATATGATGCTGGTAAAAATCAGACGATGCTGATACCTGTTTCATACCTGTTTCTGATACCGATCATTCAAATAACAGAGTTTGAATCATTTTAAAACACGTGGTATCAAAAAAGTATCAAAAATTCTGACAACCTTCATTGTCACATTGCTTGATCTTTGGGTATGAATGTGTAGTGTTGTTGTTCCCCCATTGCTTTCTGATTACAAGCCTTTATTTCTGTGCACTTCTTCCCTATCTTGTTTTGTAAACTGCTTAATGAAAAGGGGAGGAAAGGATATGCTTTCATCTCTTGAGCCATTTCAGGCACATCCCGGAGTGTCTTTGCCTCTGGATCAAATTTGAGCAGGCTCTCGGACAGATCAGACCCCTTCAGGAACCCCTCTACGTTATCCTGTTGGAAAGAAAATTTAATTTGTCACTCTAAAGCATGCATTGAGAGCTCAGTAGAAAAGTAGCTGCATTGCAGAATGTAAAGTTTCAATCACCTTCTGTTCAGCATTTTGAGCTTGTTCTTGCTGCAGCTCCTCGAGTTTCAGTTTCCCAGGGGCATTTTGGTACTTAACAGAAGCGTCATTTTTCTGCACATGAACACAAGATTAATATTATTTGTATAGTCATGATGGAAAAGAGAATCGTCAATAAATAGTTAATTAAAACAAGAAGACTACCGTCTGTAGCTCGAGTAATTTGAAGTCGAGGAATGTCAAGTTTGGAAAGTAGGCCGCGATAAAAAGTTTGTAATCGTCTTCCTTAGAGGCAGGATTTCCACACAGGTTGAGGCTGAACAGGTTCTTGAATTTCCTGAGGTACAGCACCTTTTGAACACATTCATTTTTATTAGGTGACAGAAACATACTATACTGTTCAATTCTGACATCTTAAGACAAGAAAATGTTACATTATCCAGCTGTCCAATGAGGTTGTTTCCAATGCAGAATAGTGTGAGTTTCTCAAGTGTGTCCATGTTTTCAATGACAGAGATCCTGTTGTTGGACAGAGTCAGGACTTCAAGCTTCCGCAGAGACTCCAAACCTTCAATTTTTTCTAACTTGTTGTATGATAGATCTAAAAAGACATAGTTAGTGAATTAATGAATTCATTTCATAAGTAGTGGTGGCTGGGATGATGCATAAAAGTGACAGAGAAATCTAGAGGTTTGTCTTACTTAGCCATGTCAGATTCAATAGACGGTCCAGGCCTTCAATTTTTTCAATGAGGTTGTTGCTCAAATCAAGCCTGTCCAAGGATGTGAATTCCCACAAGCAATGAATTCTTTGGATTTCTAAAGAAAGGAAAACAATCTCTCAAGTACAGGAACCCCCCCATTCATAAGGTATAGGCTATTGTGTCTATATGGCATTATCTTTCTTACTTTTGAATTCCAGATGTAGATGAAGGGTTTCTTTAAAGGGGATGCCCTCCTGCTTCATAATGTGTTTGACCTCATCTTTACAGACTTCCTCCATAACTGCTTCCTTCAACATCACCTCATTCATCAAATTGGGCAAAGTTTTACCACGAGGCATGTCCATCCTGCAGCAAATGAGGTAAGAGTCACACTTGAATTAAATAAGAACAATGTGTTATTTATGACCTTGAATTACACGTTTACCGGATAAATTCTGTTATTTACCTTGCTGCTGTTGTTTGTCCAATACAAAACACTAAAAAACTGACATTAAAAGCGTTCGTAACAAGATAAGTAAATAAGTACCTAACCTCCTACCTCTGTTTACACGTTGTTACCTAGCAACAGGCTGACGTAAGCTGTGTTCAAGACGTAAAAATAATTCTATTAAAAACACTTTTACTATACAAACATACTTGCTCGACCTAATTAAACACTTAACAACATAAATCAAAGTCAGACCATTTTTTTAATGAATGCTCATTTTCTTATAATTCAACTTTTCTCCCCTCAAATCTAACGAACGAAACGTCCACTCGTAGCTATATGTAATAATAAGCTCTATTTTAGAGGATTTATGTTTCCATTGATACTTTCAATTCTACTCAGTTATTTTGCGCTTAAATGTGAAATACGTGGTTAATATTCATACATTTATTTGTTGAACATAGCTTTAGCTGCTTACAATGATCGACATCGATTCTATCCATTCATGTGGAGCGTTGTATCCTTTTTGACCAATAGCATTGTGCTGTGGGCGGGACATATTAGTCCCGCCTCTGGGCCTCAGCCTCTGTCATTCTCGAGCGGATAGTTTTGTTGTCAAAATGGAGTTCTTACTTGGCAATCCATTCAGCACTCCCGTGGGTCAAAATATAGGTACGTTATGCTTTAAATTACTTATTTGAGCCGTAATACTACCTCTATTATGTGTAACGTAAACGTGGACAGGCGGAAGGGTGTTTTCTATGAGGATTAAAGGCACCCTGTGGTCGCCCCAGTGGAAATAGCCTGCTAGCAAGCATCATTGCAGCAAACGTCATCTACTTCGAATGAGCTTTTTGCTAATGTTAGCAAGATAACCCATCTAATTTATTAATCCAGTATAATCAGATATGTTTGCTTTTATGTGAAAAATGAATTGGCATAAGAAGGAATGGCTTCGGTAGTGAAGTGACATGGTTTGAAGTGTCATGTTAAAGTTCAAAATGTCAGTGAGTCCACAGTGGATGATCAGCCCAGGTTGTTTTAGTATTAAATCTCAGTTTGTTGTACAAAGGAGAACAGAGGCGTTTCCTACCACACCCTTTGTTGTGGTTTCGGCTTTATTTGCATGTTCGCAGATTTGTTTGCAAAATCTGTGCAGAGATCAGCAACTCAAGAAGAGTTGACAAGGCTATGACTTTGCTGTGCCTTTATCATAACAGTACACATGAATCTAAAGAAGGTTTAATGTCACATCTTACGTCAAATAAATAGTTTTCTGTGTTTGTTTAAGTGTGTGTGTTGCTGGAGATTGCCTACAACATGCAAGAGGATGATGCAATAAAGATGCCACATATTTTCTCTATTGCACCCTGGACTTGGAATAATTTGCTGGACATCTAACAAAAACTTCACACACATCACAAATCTGTAACATGTACTTGCATTGTTTGAGCTGGTCATCTTCCTCGTGTGCTTGGTGCTCTGTCACCATTTATCATACTTTTATTTTTAAAACTATAACAAGTATGCTGTCTATGCGAGGTCTTCCTCAGATAGATTTCAATCTCATGGATCTTCCTGGTTAAACAAAGACTAAATAAATAAGTAGTCTGGTTGCAACAAAGTGTTTATTTAGCTTACCTTTCTTATCAGGTTAATAACATCTAGCAGGGCTTAGTGATACGAAAGAATCAGCAATGTAGACCAACATGAACACACTTTTTTCTTGGTTTTAGTTGATAAACTCTTGCTTCGACTTGTAAACATTTAGACTTTTTGAAATTCCACTTTAAAGTGTAAAAAATCCTCCAGAGTTCACCCAGCACTTCCAGATTTTTCTCAGTGGAGCCCCTGCCCAACAGATGTGAAACATACATGCAGCAGCTGCCTCAGAGGCAAAATTGATTACATACTGTCTTTTGTGTGTTAGAGTGGAACAAGCTGCTGATGTGTATAGATCTCAGTAATCCTCAAGGTTTGACCCAGCATGTCCTTAACTTAAAATGTGCAGTGCTTTAATCAAGTTTCTTAGAGCACTTGGATAGAAACAGTTTGGATGAAGGACAAGGATGAGATTTAGAGGGCCTTTGGTTTGACCTCTGGCCCCATTTGCTTAATGCCATGTCATTCATTCTTCATGCCCAACTGTAAGCATCACCTTGAGAATTTTATTCTACAGAGATCCTTTTAGTTTGCGCATGCAGCAGACTGTTTTTAGCATATCTTAGATTCACCCTGTGCAAGGTTGTACAGTCAGCGTTTTCTGCTGCAGTGAGACTGTACACCACAGATCTGCTTACCTGAAACAATGACAGAGGAGACTGATAAGGGAGGAATGCATTGTGAGGAGCTTTATTTAGCTTTTTCATTTCCTGTATGTTTCTGAGACGGTGGCAGAAGTGTGCGAGGCAATGAATGATCTTTTTCATGCTGCAGTTAACTCAGTAAGGACGGAATGAATCGACAAGTGGAAAATGTGCAGAGAAAGGAAGAGTCTTAAAAGGACAAAACGTGGGGAGATGACGCCAGGGAAGGACAGAGATTTGTGTTTAAGTTGGCGGTGCGTGGCACAGCCTGCCACCGTTAAAGCCATGTGATGGACTGTGGTGTCGATTCCCAGGAGTGGGAGGGGCGTTGGGGTTGACACAACATCATGAATGAATGCACTAAGCAGACTTTCACCTTCATTAGTGAGACTGTAGTTGTACAGTGTTATTCTATCCGATTTCACAGGAAGAGATCAGGTTGTTCTTTTCTTCTTTCCCCCTGGTAACCCTTTACTCTGTCCGCCATTGACCTGGCAATCTACTTGCAGGGATTACATGGATGTCCCGGTGGCAGAAGCTGGCTCTTCTAAACGTACTCTTCACAGGCTCAGCACTGTGTTTTTAAATGTTCCTTATGTTCATTTTTTATGACTCCTTTGTTTGAAAATAAAGGTCTTTTGTGTCTGTGCCTTCCAAGTCTGTGAGGACTTGATCAGACACGGGGGGTAGAGAGCATAAATAAGTCATGGCTGTCAGGCTTGTCCAATGTGGAGCTTCCTAAAAGGAAAGCAAAACGGCCCAGTGAGAGGCTCTCAGCCTGGGCATGACAGCTTGCTCGGGGCCCTCTGGGCTTCAGGGAGAGATGCTCCTCCTGTCCAAGCTCAAGAGTCGTCTAATGAGAATCTATTGAGTGTCACTCACAGCAGCTCGGTCACAGCTCGCTTCGGTTAAAAAACCTTTTTCTCTGATTCACTTTCAATGCCTCTCAACATGACCGCCAGCCTGAAAGTCATCAGCAGTCACAGATATGATGATGGATGGATTCAGGGGACAGGAGAGGAAGGAGGAGACGGAGAGGAACACAGCGATGGCTGCGCTGGCAGTTCATCATATTGTCTGGATCCCATTATTAGCTGTCTGTAGTCTTTTAAATAATGGAGTGTAAAAAGAGAAAGCAGGTGTCCCCTCCAGCTTTTGGTTCTTTTAGTGGACTTAATGCAGCTTTGAAGATCCCAACAACAGGTGTAGGGCATATTTCAGGGCACATGTGGCACCCTAAGGAAGACAATGCTGAGAAAAGTAAACAAGAATTGCACTAGTCTGATTTGTGTCCTGATTCCCGACCTAAGACCTGATCCAACCCTTGAACGGAGATTAGTTTGCAGTGAGGCTATTAATGGATCTCCCTTGAGCAGACTGTCCACACCTTAGAACAAGTAGTGACAAAGCATGCTCTCCTGAATTGACGTGTTGTATTACTTTGCTTACTTTTGCATTTCTCAGGTTTTCAGAAATATAAAATGTAATAAACGCTTAATATACCGTAGATTCATAAGCCGCCAATATGCTACTAATTAGCATGCTAATAAGCTACTAGTTAATGGTGCATATTGTGACCTTTATTTTAAGTGTTACATTAAGTGTGGGTTGTTTTAATTCTCTATTTAATTTAGCTTGAGTTGAGTTAAATGTATCATCATGCCAACCACTGCGTTGGTTAGCAGGAAGCTAACAGCTGATAGCGAATCAAAAGTTAAAACGTACTACAACCTAAAGCATAAAAGTTTGGGGTTGTTCAGTAACTACGATTCAGGTATCACTGTACTCAGATGAATCTAAACTCGCTTTGGAACATCTTTGTTTTGGGCGGCTGTAGTTCAGTCTGTAGGGACTTGGGTTTGGAACCAGGGGGTCGCTGGTTAATGTCCTGATGAGGACCAAGTCTGGAAATTGGTCTGGTAGCTTGAGAAGTTCCAGTTCACTTCCTGAGCTGTGGCATCTCTCCATTGGTGCACGTCCATAGGATCCAGTTTGTGTATTTCAGCCTATGTGTGTGTAGCATGTTCAACAACAGAGTGTAAAACTGAATTTCCCCTCGCGGGATAAATAAAGTATATCTTTGTTGAGTCTCTGTACAAAAACACTTTCTTCCTGTCACATAGCACATATAACTGTGAATAAAGACACACTGAACAATAACTTGGAAATTACAATATGTAAATTAAAAATATATTTTTTGGTGTTTTATGCAGAGAGGGCGACAGATGGAGGCTTACAGAATGAAGACTGGACCCTCAACATGGAGATCTGTGACATCATCAACGAGACAGAAGAGGGGTGAGTCTCGAGTTAACCACTGCTGTGTTATACTTAAGATTATTTAATATTTACTAAAACACTCCTGGTATCTGGATTTCAGCCTGAAACTGTCATTGTTATGTCACACAACGACACAGTGATGTACTGTAAATAATACACTGACTACTGTGCTTCACCAACAGACACAACACTACAAACAGCCTCTTGTTTTCTCCAGGTCAGGTGTCACACACACTGAAATAACGACACTCAGTGTGTATAAAGGACATCTATTACTCTTAATCCTATCTGGAACTCAAAGATCAGAGTTTATTTAGTCAGACAGTGTTTAAAAATCAAAATTTGAGGGAATGGAAAGTTCATTAAAAAGGTAAAAACTCTCGAAGGTTCCTGCATTTTGTTTTGTAATGTCAAATATTGTAGAAGCATTTTCTTTTTTCGGTAACACTCTACATAATAACATCATGACAAATTTATCTTGTGGCTGTTTACGTAATTCTGTGTGCACTGTTGTTTGGGTTTTTGATCAAATATATGAAGATTACAATGAGAGCACAGTAGGTTCTGTTTTCTCATGCTTGAAAGCCAGACTGATAAAGATGATTAAAAATACTCCTGTGTGTGGCCTAGTGGTTAGTGTGTGTATCCCATGTACAGAGGCTGTAGTCCTTTAAGCGAGCGGTCTGGGTTTAAATCTGACCTGTGGCTCCTTTCGTTCCGTTCTCTCTCTCTCTCTCTCTCTCTCTCTCTCTCTCTCTCTCTCTCTCTCTCTCTCTCTCCCTGATTTCGGACTCTATCCACTGTCCTGTCTCTCTAATGAAAAAAAGCCAATAAAAAAAATAAGATGATTCCTGCATTGGAAACATTACAAGGTGACGTAAATTAAAATCAGGAAACTGTACAAACAAAAGGAAAATATCTGAATCCAACAAAGTGTCCCCTGCAAATGTTCCTCTGATATATTATATCATAAGATTATTATTACCACTCATGCTTTAATATAAAAGCACAATTTATCTAATTTTCGCTATTTTTAAAGAGCTCCAACATGAGATCATTTCATTATTGATGGACACTTTGACAAATTGATCCATGACAAAATAATCAACCAGGTGTCCTGTAAATGTTATCCTGAAAACACCTCATTGAATTTTTCTGCAATAAGACAAAAGGAAGAATTTCCCTCGCTGTCTTGGACATTTTGAGACAAGTAGATTAATTCTTCTTTTAAGTTATTTTTAAGTGTCCCACAGTACTTAAACACCACATGGTAAACGCATCTTCACATCTTTAAAGTCTTTAAATTGCTCCACCAAATAAAGTTATGTTCAAAGATTGTTGGCAAGCGACTCCAGAGACTCCATGAATCAGCCTACAATAAAAACATGTTAAGGCTGTCTCTGACCTCAGCCAACCTCAAAGAAAAACATTGTTTAATAATCTTCATTTCGTGTATTTATAGGGATGTGAATGTTCATAAAAACCATGAATGCAGAGAATGTTTGAGGAGGGTGAACACTGGATTCTGTCTTTTCCCTCAGCACTTTTCCATTTTCCTCTTTTTCACTGCTTCTCACATTCTTCATGCCTACACACACTCATTGTCTTGGCATGCGACATGAGGCCCTCTCTGTAATACCCAGAGACACACACACACACACACACACACACACACACACACACACACACACACACACACACACACACACCCTCCAGACACTGAATTTCTTGTCCTCAAAATATTCATAAAGTTAGAAAATGTCGGGTTAACTCCGGACTCATTCATTCAATTCTGAAAATTGAGAATAACTTTTTTAACACGTTGTCTTAACACATACTGCTGTGTCAGAGCTGCAACAACAAGTCAGTTTATTAACTAGTTGGCACTAGTATGAGTTGATAAGCAACACTTTTAAAAATCATTTAGAGTTTGAATCATATCATGAAAGACAAAGATGTCAAACTTACCTCATTTCAGCCTCTTCAATGTGAATATTTTCTGATTTCTGACCATTTTCTGACATTTTTAGACCAAATAAGGAATCATTTCATCAAGAGACTGACCCACAGCCGATATTATACATCATCATCAGTTGCAGCTACGTCTTTTGTGCTTTTAAAGTAATCAGTTTTGCAATCTCGACTCCCTTAACGACATATAATATGAGCTTAAAAATGTATTTTTAAGATGTATGCACTTTCAACAACCAGTCTAATTCTAATCAGAAATTCCCCTTAAAACACACACGCACACTCACATGTAAAGACATCAGACTTGATACTCTTCTTTAAACTCTTCACCTCTGACTCAATAAATGTACTGTAACTATCGAAGAAGTTCATAAAAACGTATGAGGCATCATTCACAGTGACAGTTTGATGCAGATAGCTAAGTTGAGCTCCTCGCCTCCGAGGAAACAAACAATCATACAGACAGTATAGAGAGAAACAGATGCTGCAAGGATTCTTCTCCATCTTTGTAAAACAGCTACACTGACAATGTGACTGGTGTCTGTTATGGTGACACAACAAAATTATTTATTCCAACAAAGTCAGAGATGTTCAGCTGCATCTGCTATTTCCCTCAAGGCCAAAAGACGCCATGCGGGCTCTGAAGAAGAGGCTCACCGGTAACAAGAACTACAGAGAAGTGATGCTGGCGCTAACAGTAAGAAGTTATTTTATTTTAGCTGATGTTATAGAACAAATCGAGGTGCGTTATGTGTCCAAGCATTATGCAGACCTTGGATAAAACCAGATCTTTTGTTCTCTGCTGATAATTCAAACCCATTTTGTCTATTTCCTGGCCTCTTTTGGAGGAGTTTTTTGTTCATTTTGACCCCTTGTTCATATCCACCCACTTCTTTTATGGCTCTGTGTGTGATGAAAGCATCTTGGCTGAGTTCTTTTGTGAGCCCAACACAAGCAAATTCTTTTTCTCTGCCACCTCATTTGCAGTTTTTTGTCTATTCACCATGTTTTCGGTCTCGGTTAATCCTTTTTTTCTCTGCAGGTTTTGGAGACGTGTGTGAAAAACTGTGGCCACAGGTTTCACGTCCAGGTGGCCAACAGAGATTTCATCGACGGCGTGTTGGTCAAAATCATCTCGCCCAAGACCAATCCTCCAACCATCGTGCAAGACAAAGTTCTGTCGCTCATACAGGTGAGATATCGGAGCTTCTGGTGTTGGTTTCAGTTTTATTATGTTGTTAAATGTTCTCATG
Organism: Labrus bergylta; assembly: GCF_963930695.1. Lineage (NCBI taxonomy): Eukaryota > Metazoa > Chordata > Actinopteri > Labriformes > Labridae > Labrus > Labrus bergylta. Next base: position 20,535,879 of record NC_089210.1, on the reverse strand, counting down.
TTCATTGCAGAAGATAACTCCCTATGAATTAACTCACAAAATGCCAAAAACCCTAGTAGATCAGTGATGGTTTGTGGGAGGCCTGGAGGGTGCAATATAATCCACTTTCCAGGTGTTGCACCACAGACTGTAGCTTCTGCTACTGTGTAGTTACCTGATGTCACCTCAACCAACAGGTGGTGTTTCCTTCTCTTTTTCTGAAGCCTTGTAGGTATTTTTTTGTAAATGATGATGAACAAGAATCTGCAGAGACTCATTCTGTTTCTACTTCTGTCTTTTTTTTTTTTTTACACCATCAGAGAGTGTGTCTGGCAGGAAAGCTCCTTGATCCTTTTTTCCTTTTCTGTTTAGGCTTTGCAAATATGGAAGGACTTTCCTGTAACAAATCTGTGACTTCAAATACCTATTAAGTTTATTGTTTGTCTCAATGTCTATGTGTGTGTGTTGTTGTTGTTGCAGGCCTGGGCTGATGCCTTCAGGAGCAGCCCTGACTTAACTGGTGTGGTTCACATTTACGAGGAACTGAAGAGGAAGGGCATCGAGTTCCCGATGGCAGACCTGGATGCACTATCCCCCATCCACACACCACAGAGGGTGAGAAAACAGTAGAGACACACACAGTACAAAAACATACATACAGTCACATGGCAGTATTCTTAAGGTGTTTTTCCCCAGGGTACACCAGAGGTAGACCCTTCTATGATAAAGTACCTAGCACCTGCTTCACCAGCTGTTGTGACGACTAGACCTTCCCCGACCCCTGCCTCTGCTGCACAGGATCCCCCGGCGCCTGGCCCCATCACAGCAACCGCTGAACAGGTGTGGGGCGACGACAGAAACCTTTTCAATTGAAATAAGCTTTTGGCTGCACTTGTTGACCACTACTATGACTCACTCTGCCTCCTGCCGTCAAAAACATCGGGCAGAGCCGTTAAGCCCCAACTGTTTTCAAATAACCTTTGACCTTCTGTGCTTTCAGATCGCACGGCTGCGCAGCGAGCTGGACGTAGTGAGAGGAAACACCAAAGTCATGTCGGAGATGCTGACAGAGATGGTCCCTGGACAGGAAGATGCCTCTGACCTCGAACTGCTTCAGGTTAGGGGACCATAATCCGCTGCTCTATTTTCTCTGAGTACATGCCTTTACTTATGTTGTGACTGCTGTTTTTGTGCTTTGTATTCATTTGAAGTTAATACAGTTTTAAGTAGTTTTAAAATAGAATCCAATCAGAAGACAGTTTTTAGCAATGAAATATGACACACTGTTATAGATATTACCTCAAATAGCTTCCGTCAGCTGGGAAGTGTTATAATTCTCTGCATCCACCAGGGGGAGTAGTGTCTTACATTATCAGAGGAAAGTTTTGACCCGCCCACTCTTATCAAGAAGTGGCTGAGGTTAAACTCCTTGAAGGGGTTATTAACCACTGGAGCAGATATTCATGCAAAGTTTAATCCACTGGGATAAGGTCCTCGAGCAAATTGTAACATTTTATGATTTTTTTATTTATTGGTAAATATATCTGACATGTGCAACACTGAATGTAATGAAAAATATAGTTCTTTATAGTACACAGGAGTTAACATGCCAGCTTTATACAATGTTCTCCTCATTTATGGATCATTATTAGTTCTATCTCCTTTTTTTGTTTTTGTTTCTATTTTTTTTAAATTGATGAATCTGTTGGTCATTTTGGTTGCTTTATAAAGGAGCTGAACAGAACCTGCAGGGCCATGCAGCAGAGGGTAGTCGAGCTGATTTCCCGCGTCTCCAACGAGGAAGTGACTGAGGAGCTTTTACACGTCAACGATGACCTCAACAACATCTTCCTCCGATATGAGAGGTACGATCCATTTAAACAAGGATGCTTGTTGTAACGCTGCTGTAATTGTCAGAAGAAAAAAAAGTGGTTTAACTGGATGGTTTTACCCATGTTATAAGAAGATGAATTGTTCCAATCATAAATTAATAACTGCTTTTAGAAATTTGCTGATGTGTAACTTCATCCACAGTTTTAACAATGAAGCTCCGGATGTGTTGAGCTTTACAGTGGAGAGTTGGAATGTTTTGATAAATTATTCACAACACGGATTGAAAACATTTCGACTTCAAACACCACAAAGTTCCCGATTCTCTCTGAAGATCGGAGCAAGACTTGTTCCCTTTAAACATTTTGCTGTATTAAACTTGAAAATGTCTCTTTCATGAGGTGTCTGGAGATGAAAAGTGTGTGAGCATTTGAAGCTCACAAAGCTTCTGGTAACACATTAAAAAGGTGTTTTTTTTTGTGCTGCTTGCAGGTATGAGAGGTACAGGTTGGGTAGAGCTGCACAGAACAACGGGGTGAGTATCAGTCTCTCTCCTAGGATCACTTCTTCTCTGCTTTTTTGTTGTTGCATGTTTCAGAACATTTTGAGCCTTTTTATATTTTAACACAGCTACATTAGCATTGCATGTGGCAGTTTTTCCAACACTGAGAGGGTGATATGAGAAATATTTCAAACATATAACCATCCCAAAATATATGTTGTGATTATTTTTGCTGTTTCAGCCTCTGAATTCACGGCTAACGTTTACTCTGTTTTACAGAATCACACACATACCACTGCAGCATTTATATGCATGTTTAGCTTTATTCAAAATTTAACATTGAAACTGGTCATGCAAACCAAACACACAGAGATTAATAAGTATGAGTGCTTTTTTTTCCAGATGACCAGGTTATCTCTTAATACAGCCAACAATATATACAGTATTGTTGTTTTGCATGTTGTTGATATGTCTGTGTACTCTGTGTTTTTGTGTTGTGGCTAGCTGATGGAGGCAAGTATGATGCCATATACCCCATAGATCCATTTGATGTGTCAACACCATTAGCTCTGTGTGAAACTAGATACTATAACAAGATCTTCCTTTCCCCTCCTGCCTTCTGTCTCATACATGTCAAGTCTCTTGAAACAGTTTGTGTATAGCTCCAGTAGAGTCGACTGCTCACCCACACGATGTCTCAGATTGTGTGAATAGTAAATCCTGTAGATTGTAGAAGCTCATGTTTTCTCTCTGTGTGAAGTGCGAACCCTTCAATCTAGGCTTTATCTCTCTCTGCTTGCTGGTCTCTTTGCCAATCATCAAAACCTCAGAAGAGTTGCATCTTGATGTTATTTAACACTTAAATATCAAACAGTTTTATCCTCCTGAGTTAACAATGGGCATTCCATGAGTGCTGATTAAGGTTGTCAACATATTTGATACTTTCTTGATACCTCTACAGAGTTGAAAAGTACTGATACTTTAAAAAAAAACCTTCAGATCATCGGCCATTTTTAGCAATGACTAAACTGCACAAAAACACTGGCAACGTTTTGGCAAAGAAATGTTGCCAACATGTGTGTGCAATTCAGACAGTATGAAGGTGTTTACCTACATTTTTTCATAATTAAAACCAATACCCAAAACTAGGTGCCTGGTACTTGTATGTCTGTTGCCATGGTAGCAAAACACGTATCGATATTGATTGATTTGGACTAGAATCAACAACAATTGATATCACAGCAAACTGTCTTTGTCTGTCTTGGATCAATGACTCTTATTTTACTGGTTACATCATCAATCCAAACACTGGCTGAAGATGAATCTATATCGTACAAACTAACTGGTCTGCAGTAAAGACTGGACTTGCATTAAGAAGCTGAAGTGCAGGAAACTTTTGTCCAGACCATCAAGTCAAGTTTCAGAAGTTTGAATATGCTGCTTGAAGAGCTGTTGTATCAAAGCAAAATCAAACTGAAGGTGATGCGGTTGTCCTGAATATCAACACGGCTGTAATTATCTTTGACACTCGACCTGCAGCCGTGCTAACATTCATTGCTGCATCTTGACCTCCAATGGAACATTTCATAATAATTCATGTTTTTTGTAACTTTTGCGAGATGTCCCCCTCTGTTCCCTGTCAGATGTTGAATGAGGCCACAGAGGACAACCTGATAGACCTGGGCCCAGGCTCTCCTGCGGTGGTCACGCCCCGGATCATCTCCAGCCCTACGCCCCACTCCCCCGCCAGGGCCACTGCCTCCCCAGCCCGGGACCCCACTCCCGCCTCGCTATCCACTGCACTAGCTGGCCTTGGTATGAACTAAACGGAAGCAGTTTTATTTTCCAGTGTGGAGATAGAGATTCACTTTCTTTAAACGTTTCATCCTAATCCTCCTTCACTGTCCCTCTGCAGATGTAGCCTCAGAAAGCGTGAGCGGCACCCTTTCTTCTTTACCGGGCCCCAAAAAGGATGACTTTGACATGTTTGCCCAGACCAGGAGCACCTCGCTGGCCGAACAACGCAAAAAGTAGGACACAATTCTGGAGTCTTTTCCATGATGTTGACTGCATACCAGTAGTTGTTTTTTTAATATATATATATCCCATTTGCCCCTTAACCTGGCTTTGCCTGCCTCATCTTCTTCTGAGAGCAATTTACTCCTGCATTTCCTTTAATGACACTTGAATACCTGTAGGGTACAGAAATATATCTGGGGTTGCCTTTGGCTGAATCTAAAACATTTCCGTAAAGAAATAGAATCTGATAAAGAGACCAGGCCGATCTTAAAGTGCACTTCTGTATTTTCCTGACATGATTTTTAGGCTTTTTTTCTGCAGAACAATATTTCTTCTTCTGCTAGTAAAATAAATTAGTCTTTTCTTTGATGATTGTTTGACATGTGTGATTAGTGAAGAGGTCTTCCAACGTTCTCGGTGTAAACCTGATAAAAACTATGAATGTACCCCAGGTTTTGCTTTCTGTATTCCTCCTCTCTATGCAAGATGGTCACAAGTATTATAAAAAAAAACTTTTTTCTAACTTTAGTGTTGCAGTTGTTGAAACATCTTGCTCAATGTTTACATAAACTGTGTAACATTTTAGTATTACATGATCAAAATGAGCATGGAGTGTCACTTTAGTTTTCTCGGATTGGTCACATTTTTAAGGTTATTTTTGTTGATATTTATTTTTCATTCTGCATCCTTCAGGGCTTTATCTTTAACTACGTTGTGTTTTTTTTTGTGTGCAGTGTAACGTATGAAGACCCTCAGGCTCTGGGCAGCCTGGCGTCTGCTTTGGATGTGAGACAACAGAACGCAGGAGGGGTGAGTACACCGATGCAGCCTTCTTTCATCCTGATACGGAGTGCAGGTGCTGTGTTGTTTACATGGCTTGGCGAGCCTTCCTGTCCCAGCCTGTCCTCGGCCTTCGGTCACTCCCTGCATGTGATGATCTGTAATAATGATTGTCCTACAGTATCTTTAGTCCTGCGTGGAGCCATATTTGAACTTTGATCAAAGAGGTGACGCTTTGTGTATTGACTGTTGCCTTTGTGAATAGCTAAACTAAATAACTGGTCAAGTGTGAGGTATATTGATAAGTGAGTACTTGTCATCTTTAAGGATGTGTTCTGGGCGGTAATACACTTTTAACAGTTCACTCTTCATACAGACATCAGCACCTTTTTTTTTCTTCACTTTTTTGTGTAAATCAAACTCCAAACAAATAATTTGTTCTGATAATCAGATATAAAAGTCACATGTTAGCACTCATTTACCCTGTCTGAGCACACATTGCATCATATTTGCATGGTTATCACAATGTACGCAGATGATTCTGAAACCTGAAAAACACACACACACACACACACACACACACACACACACACACACACACACACACACACACACACACACACCCAGGCCCCTTTTTGTTAAGTTAAATTCCCTTTGCCTCTACAAGGTCACATGAGGTAGATCTTCTCTCCTTTGATTTCCTCATTTTCATCATTATGGAATGAACCTTTTATCTTCATTTTCTTTTCGTTCTCCTCCACCTTTCTCTTAAGTGGCAGCCGTCTCTCTTGCATATTTGACTTCTCCTCTGTCTCTCTCTCTCTTTGCACTGTGTGCTATGCTGTGTTGGGGGCTTGCTACCTTTCTTCTCTTGTGTAAGGTGTTGTTCTGTTGTTGATTCAGCTGAGGGTTAAAGGGGATGATAACCCGGCAGATCAGGAGCTGCCCATAGACAGCTGGCTTATTACCCAAGGAATGGTGAGGACTCCATCCTCAGTGTGTCCTCCTCCTACCCCTCCCTCATGTCCGCTATCACCCCCCCTCCTGCGGCATCATCCATAAACCTCATGAGCTGCTTCTCATTTAAAGCCTCATCTCACTGCTCTCTCCTGGAAGACAGCGGTTTCCCCATTTAGAACATGAATTTCCATGCCGAGTACACATATTGAAATCTCACTGCAAAAACTCAAATCTCAGCAAGTTTCTTTGTCTAATATCCAGTCAAACATTTCTGACTATATATCTTATGAGCCACATCCACCTGACAAGTCCAGATAAACATCTTATTTAAAGATTTTACAAGGCAAACTAAGGCCTGCTTTCCTTTTGATACTTAGAAAAATGTACCAATGGGGAAAGCAAATTGTACTTTTGAAGTTTCTTAAACTGTAATTGTCAGGTTTTTTTTTTTCCAAGCATTTCAGGCCTAACTTTTTTAGCTTGTAATACCTCAAAATAATATTCTTTTTCTGCATTTCAGGTGCATGTAGCTTATAAAAAATGTAGTGAGATATTTTTGACTAAAAATTAGACGCAACCTGCTAAGATTTGATTTGCAGATTTTTCAGATTTCTTGTTAGGCCGTTTATTAAATATCTGCTTATACTTGTTAAATGAGCTCATTACAGTCAATGTATCCAATCAATGAACAATATTTTTTTTTATTGCAATACATAATGTACATAATGTCTACATGATAAAGTAACATATAGCCTAGTGGTAAGTGTGCGCACCCCATGTACAATACAGAGGCTAAAGCCCTTGAAAGCGGGAAGCCCAGGTTCAAATCCAACCTGTAGGTCCTTTCCCACATGTTGATAATGATAAAAAGATTTACATCAATTCATATAACACACCTATATTGACTTCCCTTTACTGATGCATTCACTACAACGCCTTATAATCCCTTCATTAATGAAAACATGAGCCTGACGGGATACCAGGAGGAACTTCCATCGGCTTGTTTCATCTACTCACAGTCACTCAGTACTAAAACAGCTGAGAAGTACCGATACTTCTGCTACACAGCAACGCCCCGACTGTTAAAGTAGTGACAGATGAGGAAGTGGAAAGTGGCCGCTGTGTTTCAGAGAGTATTTGTCAGCTGCCCCTTTAACTGTCTTTTAGCCCTGAGATAACATAAGAGAACATTAACAACAACCTCACTTTCACACTAACCAGAAGTAGATTAGCAAACTAACCCAAATTAAAAGATGTCATTTTTCCAACACTGTTTTGTTGAATGCACTTTTCTGCAACATTTTCTCACCTGTTCACACAGCTGCATGTGTGTGTGTGTTTTTTTTTCTTCATGTGAATGACTTTTACTTCTCCACTGCCTTATCCTTTGATTATGAAGCTCCTTCACTGCGTTCACCATGATGTCATGACAAGGCCTCAGATGCTTAAAAAAATAAAGTTCAGGTCATCTTCAAATGTGGACATTTGTAGAATTGTGTGTAAAATCAGTGTCTGTTCTGCTTTTGAACATAAAAAGGCAATCAAGTCCCTTTATCGTTCCCCAATCCCCCAGCTGCAGCTTCCTTTTTTAGTGTCATATGATGCAACACATTTTCACTTTGTACCCGCACAAAGATGAAAACAAACTCACTCTGCCCATGTTGAAATGGCTTTCATCATCACCGTGTGTGTGTGTGTGTGTGTGTGTGTGTGTGTGTGTGTGTGTGTGTGTGTGTGTGTGTGTGTGTGTGTGTGTGTGTGTGTGTGTGTGTGTGTGTGTGTGTGTGTGTGTGTGTGTGTGTGTGTGTGTGTGTGTGTGTGTGTGTGTGTGTGTGTGTGTGTGTGTGTGTTAGGGTTGTCAAGATACCAGAATTTTAAATTTTGTTACGATATCAGTAAATATTAAATAATATCAATACCTGTTTTTTTTTTAAAACCACAGCAACAAAAATAGAAAACCTAGGCACCCAATGTTGGGTAATTTCTTGTTTTTAATGACCATAACTACAAGTAAACTTCTGCACACTTTCTCCATTGCACAAATACACTGACAATGTTTTGGTATTTTGTGCAACTTAGACAGTGTCGCCTCCTTTGCTCTTTCAGTGTTTGTTAGAGACTTAAATGATCATTATGAGATGTCAAAAGGTCTTGAGAAACATCGGTATTTGCAGACCTGTGAACTTGAATGAACCACTGTTGCTCACTCTCTCTCTCTCTCTCTCTCTCTGTCTCTCTCTCTCCTGGTAGCTTTTAGTTAAAATTATGTATAAAAATCAATTTTTTGATTAAGTTATTTTACTCTCCGATACTGTTGAAATATTAAAATATCAGGGATTGCATCGTTTCTACCAGAAAGTATCAAAGTATTGAACATTTTGACAACCTTAGCGTGTGTGTGTGTGTGTGCAGCGTGTGTATGCCGTGTTGGATTAGCACTGCCTCTTGACGGTCCCTGTGCTTTCAGCTTCTCCCATCCAATCAATTTTCTTAATCACATTCAAGCGATTTGTTAATTCACTAATGATGTGGAATAATGAACGCTGCAGAGTGACATGAGTTGGCAGCTGTTAAGCCATGTCAGCACTCCAGAAGTAATGAGAATAAAACACAGCCTGGGAACTCCTGTTCTCATTGAAGACGTCGCACATGATGAATCAGTCAGCACAGACTTGAAAGGGGCATGTGTGACTTTTGAGCAACTTTCATTTTGTTCTCACTTTGATTTGTTTTATCATCTCCCTCTCCGATCCTCTGGTTCTATTCTTGTTATTTCTGTGTGTTTGGTGTTTGTGCTTGTTTTTTTTACTATTTTTCTTTTGTTGTCGGGTTTGGGTGTCTTTCTGTTGTGTGGCTCTGGTGCTACCCCTTGGTTTGTCCATGGCTTTGCTCCATAGATCCCCGTATCGCAGTCCTCTGTAATGGATGACATAGAGGAGTGGCTCTGTGCTGACGTGGTGAGACCGCTTTACCTTGATTTATATCTGTCTCTCTCTCTTCTCCCCTCACTTTATTTATTTATTTATTATTTTTCTTTGACAGCACCTTTCATTCAGCCACCTCATACAACTGAAGACTTTTTAATTTGAGTTTCCTTTCATGTCACATCCTCTCATTCACTTTCAACTAACTGATTTCCACCAATGACTGACTTGTGTAACCGTTTACTGCGAGGTTGGACTTACAAATGTATCCCTAATGACAGTCGAGTTGAAAGAGCTTCCTGAACAAATGCATGTGGAGGTTGAGGAGTCGTGCTCAAGACGGTTCCTTGTCGTCTTCACCTGCAGAAACGTTGGACGATGCATGACTGTCGAACCCTTAATGAGTGTGGATGTTCTCTGTGTGAACCGTGCAGACATTTAACTTGTATGACGATTTTGTGCAACAGCTCAACCTGCATACACAGGTTGTTTTTAAAGAAAGAAAACTGCATTAATGGTTCTGCAAATTTGTGTTTTAAATCTCATGACTGTACTCTTTATTCTTAGGTAGGGGATACTGCAGAGGAAGGGGTGACCAGTGAAGGTAAATACTGATTAAAATGTAGTAATGTTTTTTCCCCTCATGCTGATTCCAAACATACTCTTTCATTGCTAAAACGTCAACTCTCCATGTCTCTGATGATTCAATTTGTTTGTATCAGAATTTGACAAGTTCCTGGAGGAGCGAGCGAAGGCAGTGGACTCTCTGCCATCTCCCCCTGGAGCTGACCCTGCTCAACCCGCCCGGGCCCCCAGCGCAGGCTCCCACAAGAAGGCTGAGCGGACAGAAGACACCCTCTTTGCCTTGTAGACTGTTCACAGCGAGCCTCCATCGCCCTACGTGATTCCTCCAAAACAGTCCTGTCGGTCTTATTTCATCGCCTGCTGGCAGCGGTTGTAGCAAGTGATCTCCACCTCGTTGTCGTTCTCATGCCACAGTGTTGCGCTAACATGCAGAGGTCTTATGTTTACTGTGCACAGCGGTGTTGCATTATACAGTATATGGATGTATTAATCTGTTAATATGGGATGTACTACTCGCAGCCCTGCATCTATTTTGTCACGCGCCACCAAAGGAAGACATCCCTGCTTGTCTGATGTGGTTTCAAAATGTAGTATATTACTGCGAGATAAAACGGAAACAGTTCCCTGCAGGTCAAAGCATCGAGTCAGTATGGAAGAATACAATAAGGGTTATATTGTGTTGTTTAACTACATTAAACTACATAGCTTATTGCTAATGTATGCATTTATTGTTTCAAATGTTTGCTCTTTACTATGTACAAGCGCTGTGGTAAAATTTGCTCCATGCATTTTTTTTTTCCCCACAAAAACTCCATTTAGGCCCCGTGTCCACTAAGCGTTTCTTTCTGAGCTCCAGCGTCTTTTTTTCCCAATTGTTTTCAATGAGGAGAAAGCGTATGGAGCAGCAGGCGGCCGCTCGGAGAAAAAGTGCAGCGCCCAGTGTCTTTTTTTTCCGAGCCGCGAGCACTCCGCCATTTTTTGTGCGGCCGCTCCCGAGCAATCAAATTGAAAATCGTTCAACTTTTCAGAAAGGTGCTGTTGACGTCTCCGGCACTCTTTTCCAAATGTTTAATATTCCCTGTAGTCGTGTCTTGTACCCACATCCTCTTTGCGGGTAAAGTTTGATCGGTAAATAAAGGATCGAAAATAAAAAACAACGGAGCAGTGTCGGTCATACACCGACCGTTGTCATAGAAACAGGATGGATGTGCAGCGCTTTTCTGCCCGGACAAAACGCTAGGCGGACACACGGGGCCTAGCTCTACAGTAGTTGTGCTTCTGAGATATGGGTTGAATGGCAACAAATGTCAATACTCGATTTTCCTGAAGTAGCAGTGTGGAGAAAAAAATGTATGTCAGCAGGCTATTTTTGCTAACTATGACTATAAGAGCTAAATCCTAGCTAATCTTAAACGAGTGTATGCCAGCATTCCTTTAGCCAAAGGGAAAAAGACACAAAAATGGAAAAGCACTACAGCAGTTTGGGGTTGTCTGTTATGTTTATATAAAAACAAAATGACTAAAGGGAAGGAATGTGTCCATGGAATATTTCCCATCGTCCTTTTCAGTCCTCTGAAAAGCTACAACAAACTAGCTTAGACAAGCTCTTAAATAACTGCAAACACTTTTAGCCATTCCAAAGATTATTAAGGCTTTAACGACCAATTAGCACTGAGTTCAGCCTGTCGAACAATAATCATGTTTATATGTTGTAAATGTTTAGAGATCATGAGTATTTTCCTTCCCCCTGCTACAGTAGTGTCTGTTTGCTCTTTGATGCAAAAAAACAAATATATGTATTTTGTCCTTTTGTGTTTACAAGATGGTAACTATTTTTCTAGGGGGAGGGGGAAAAGTCCCATTTTGCACATGAGTCTTGTAATTGTTTCTAGCCGTGTTTGTTCTGATAGAATTAGATCGACAGAGGGTTAAAACTTAAGATGGCAAACATCTTTGAATCACGGTCAGAATTGCAAATAGATACAAGACAAAATAATGGCATTTAAACTCTCTGGCACATTAATCGACTAAAGACAAAACATATAGCTTACAGAAATGCACGGTTATTAAGGATGTATTTATATCAGTAGACCCTCCTGACTCCATAAAATGATTATATACCTCAAAATACAGAGATGAAAGTTTCTGTATCTGAATGACAAATGTATAGGCCCAGAGTAAATCCAAAAAGCAGAGAGGTTTGTGTTTTATTTGATCCCCTGATTGTATTTTTTAATAGTTTATGTAAAAAAAAAAAAAAAGAATCTTGTTTGTACCCATCATCATTTATCTTTTTTTGTGGTTGAAAATAAGCATGTGGCAAACAGACAAAAATCATTCTTCCTTTGATTCGAGCAGTCAAAGATGTATTTTGATTCTCTGCACATTTCCTCTCTTGCATGATTCAGCTGCTCTCGTTTGGAGCTGCTGCAAAGCATCTCTGTAAATGACTGATGTCAGCTCAGCAGCTCTGTCTGTAGTTTTTCTTTGGTGTGACGATGTTCACACTTTGAGACAAAAATCAATGCGTTCTTCATTCAATTTTTTTTCCTAATGCTGTTTTCTGAGTTTATTAATTTTCCACTTTTCAGTCTTGTAATGATGAAACGCTTTTTTAGCCATGCATCAAAATCACTTCAAATTCGAGTTATCTATTATCAGTGTAGGCCTAGAAGCAGAGGGAAGTATTTAGGATTTATCACACTTGTTTGCAGGAACGCGGTTTTAACATTTTAAATTATTTGTCTAAAATATTTTAGTTTATAAAAATAATAACTGAGCTTTAACTTTTTTTAAATGCTGTAAGGTAACATTATATATAGATTAATATGGTTGCCAGGTTACTGAGATAATAGCGTTAAATTTACAATCAATGTGGTGTTCACTTTAAAAAAAAACATTTTACCAAGAGGGCTGAACAAAGTTGATTACTAAAAAAAGGAAAGAAACTAGAGAGTATTTTTGAGAGTGTGTGTACGACGTTTTATTTTTTTTATTTGCTTTTATGAGGTTTAAGTTCTGATTGCAACATGTATTCCTCAGAGCTTTTGCTATCTAGAAAAAGGTAACTGAATGTCTTTTAATACTGGTGAAGCAGAACTGTTTGCTGATGTTATATGGACATGGAAATAGAGGGTTTGTTTTCTGTTGGTCGGTGTCCCATGTCTGCTGCCATTACTAATGGTCAGATTTCTGTTTGGCCTAATGCACGTATTTAACTGCCCAATAAAACACTAGCAATGTGTGACCTCTACCTCACAACTGTTTGTGGTTATTTATTTACATTGAAGGGCCGGGCGACAATATCCTGCTTCTCCTGTGTGAGCATGCTGATGCAACCCGCCCTCAATCTTGCACTGCACAGGCCCATCAGTGCCACATTACCCACTTCTACCACCTGCTTTAGTCCCGTCTATGGACACGTCATCCATTTAGCAGGAATAATAGACACAAATAAACCAACCTAAGTCACACAGTGTTTTTCTTTAAATAGAGTTTTCCTCATTTAGTTGCTTGTAGAAGATTGCTTTCAGGTTTCTAAAATCAAGAATTGTAAGGAGGGATATACAAACACTCAACAATACCATTTGTTTATTTACATTGGATCCACATTAGTTGTTAACCGCAGTAACAACTATTCTCCCTGGGGTAACAATACTCCACTCCCCATTACTAACAACAACTTTGTCGTGCTACTCTAGGTCACTGACCTATTTCCCCACCATGCCTCATGTGGGGCTGCCTCTTTGTTTTCATGTTACAGCGTGCTCACACAGTATGGATTAACTTGAGCAAATCCAAAAATAAAGTTTGCCTTGCTCTTTGTTTACATTATGAATAATTGATGTGGGGTTGTTTACTGGAAAAAACCCTCACTGCACAATTCTTAATTAGTTATATAACTCTAATGACAGGATGGATTGAGTGTTTTTTTATATTTTTAGAGCCAAAACAAACACTTTTTTCCCCCAACTTGTGTCCTTGCATGTTATTTCCCTTCTCCAGTCCAAGATAGATACACATGATGTAATTTCTGTACCAGAGATGTGACGTCAGATCACCCCACTCGGATCCTGAGCTTCCCATTGGACCATTTCACTGGTTCTACAGGAGGAGCCGCCGCTTCGAGTCAACCGAACTTGGTTTTCACAAGCACACACCCACTCGGCTCTCATAGGCTGTTGGGGGCAAGCCCACAAAAAAACACATCCATGCTGTTTCACCCATAGACTTTATTATTTACAGTCTATGTGGTTTCACCAAAAAACACAGTTATATGACATATAATCCTGATAAAGATGTGTGTACTAGATTGTAATGAACACAGACTCATTTTATACTATGGGAGAAACGATAAACATATTTAACACAGGGTTCGATTATGTTAGTGTAATTTTCAGATGGATCCCTTTAGGTAATTTTGAAGAGATGTTTCACTTTTAGGTATTCACCAAATGTAATTTTCTCTGTTTATTTCCATTTGAGTAAATAATGGTGTGTGCTCCACACCTCTTCAGTCAAATAATCAAAACAACCCTGAGGAGCACTGCGACGTGGGAATCCAGTGCAAACGCGCCGATTGGCTGGCTCGCCTGTCAATCAACAGCATAGGCTAGGAGGGTTCGTGAAAGCACGTTTGTGCTGAATGAGCTCCGGTGTTTGGCTCGGCTTCACAAGTTTCCCCTGGACGATCATGGGGGCAGGAGTGTGTAGTTAATTGACACAATCAATACAAAGTTTCCGCTCACTTTGCGCGTGTTTCGGCTTCACCTGGACTCGTTTTGGCAAATGTGGGACCGCAGGAGGTTTTGAGGTTTCTTACCCCTGAAGAGCGACTGATCAGAAGTCTCACATTGGAAAGCCAGACACAACAGTAAAGATGAACAGCCTGTCTTTTGACGATCCTTCGCTGGATACTCTGGATCCAACGTTGTCGCTCAATGATCCCAGCGACATCGACACGGTCCTCTTAAGCGACATTGATGGTAAGACAACTTTAGCATAACAGTTGCTGCTAGCTAATCCGGTGTTAGATCGAGATCTGCTACCTTGTCAAAAAATGCTAACATTTTTAGCATTTTTTGCTAGCGTAAAACTATAGCAGATCTGTATCTATATCCCCTATCAGAGATCTGTATCTGTGACCCTTATCACAGTATGAGGAGCAAGTGTTGGTGCTGCTATGTTATTGAAGATGTCAGAGGAAGCGTATCTCTATTCTCAATTATCCCAATATGATAATGCTCCCAGCACATAATCACTTTCAAACAACACTGCTCGCTGCATATGCACAGCCTAGAATCTGAAGCATGTTTTGATACTCTGAAAAAACTGCATTTCATATTTTAGAGGTAGCATTTCTGGATGGAGGAAAAGCCCCCTGTACTGCACTTAGCCGCTTGGCATCATCTTAATGGGTAGCACTATTCGACAGAACACCTGTTCTGCTTATTGCTTGCTATACAGCTAAACTATTATGACTACATGTGACTCCCACATGCAATGTATGTGTTTAACTCGTCATTTTAACTTGCTTGTTGTGCTACACACCTAATGTCGGTGTTAAACATTGTAAATACCAATTCGAAGTACCATAAAAAGAGTTTTAGCTTTAGCCTAACATATGCTTTCATTAGCCACCGTTAGCCAACCACCAGGCTAGCTACAATGCTTTGGGGTTTTGCTTGATGAATGTTGTCTCATAAGGCGTTTTCTTTGTTTTCTTTCACTATCGGAGCCGGCTGTCATAATCTTACTGCACAGTAACAACTAGCCGATTACTGCAGCGGGTTAGTGAAGCTATTAGGTGAAGCTATCTGAAGCTAAAGGGTCGTGAGCACCCCGCCCCCCCAGCCTGCTCCATCAGGAGGTTACTGCCGTTCATTCCTCCTTGAGTTGAGTTCACTGAGGCTCATTGAATTAACCCATATTACATTTACACGTTTTTGTCAACGTATAAAAAGTCGTGTTGTCACTTCCAGTCATGTCAGCTTTAAGTTTTAAGCTCGAGTATTTTCTTTCTCACACCTTTTAGCATCAAAAATTGCGTTTTCCAATTTACTCTTATTCTATCAGAGTCACATTTTCTTCAGACGTTCAGAGATGCATAGAAATGATTACATGGTAAGGCTTAACTGAGGTGTCATATTTCTACTTAAAATACTCCAGTAACATCCACATGTTGGTAGTAGTCCAGGTGTATTTGTTACTGTGTGTAATGCTGGCGGTCATGGATAGATAGCCTGCAGCCACTTTCCAAATTTTGACCGACAGTAACCCTGGGTGTTGCTGCTCGATAGTAACCTCATGCGCAGTTACAGACAGACTCTCTCTCTCTCTTCGTGTCTTGGGCTGATCGGCATAGCAAGTCTCAGAGAAGCGCTCTGATTGGTCCAAAGCGATCACCTCATACAAAACACTGGATTACAAATCCGGGCTGCTGCGTTTGTCTGCAGACACAAAATTCACTCAAAATGTCAGTGTGTTTTTTACAATATGTAGCAGGTGAAGTCTGAAGAAAAGACAAGTGTAATTATTGTGAATGCGACATTTTTATTGAGGAGCTTGTAACAGCGCCTGTGAATAAAGTGAAAGCACATTGCTGTCACATGAGCGTCCCCTGAATTTATCCACCACAGTAATGAATATGGAAAAAGTCAATTTAGGAACATTTTAAGATTTGTAAAAAAATAGTGAATACTTGCATATTTAAGTACATTTTATGCCATAATACTTTGGTCAAAGTACACTGGACTTTGTCTAATAGCTCCATGATTACTTTTGATTTATTTGTTATATGGTTGAGATTAAATAATCTCTTTGCCAAGAGTGTCCTGACCAAGACAGATAACAAAGTTTCAAACAACAAGCAGCCATGCATACAATCGTAATAAAATGCATGAAATAATAAGTATATCTGCGTATATTTCTCAAAATCATTCCACAATTAAAAAAATGTATGGGTGGTAGGAAATCTCCAGCAAAATAAATAAATGACTGAATATAAATAGCCGGGGTCGACCAACATTACATTTAAAGTGTACAGCTTATGTTTACCTCTGGTGCTTGGTGGGTTTGCACTTTTTCTTCAGCATGCAGTTAAAGTGTAAATACATTTAATTAAGATAATTATCCAATTTAAGTCTCTTAGCTGCCCCGACATTAGTTTGTTAAATTGTTAGTGCTCTCTCTGCACTTACTTACAACATAACATTGCTCATGTGGGTTTGATGCTTGGCTTACTAGAGAAGGTGAAATGAATAAGCTAAACTGACGACCAAATACATTTATAAATTAGGAACTGGTTCTAGTTTTTTTTTTTTTTTAAATTCAGACCTAACTGATGATAAATAGTTTTCCTGTGTTTGTGCTCCAGAGTGATCTTTCTGTCCTTGTATGTAGCTGTGAGTGATGCTGATTTCTCCCCCTCTTCAGACATGCTACAGCTCATCAACAACCAGGACATGGAGTTCGGAGGGCTGTTTGATAACCCTCCGTACACAGCGCCAGCTCCCAACCGAGAGCTTCCTGGTTTGACCCAGTCCATCGCCACGGCGCCCCCTCCGAGCACCACTACCACACCCCCACCTCCCTCTTCCATCCTAAGCAGCAGCCCCCACCTGGATGCACTTCTTGGCCCTCCCATCACCCGCAGTTCATCCACCCCAGACAAGACCTTCCAGCCCCCCACATTCCAGCAGTCCCCCCTGGCCCAGGTGCCCATCACAACCCAGAGGCAGCAGCCGTCCCCCCCGCAGCAGGTTTTGACCATGCAGCAGGCCAAGGTGGAGCAGCCCAAACCTATCCTCAGCCCGCCTGCCCCAGCCCAGGCACCTTCACCGCACGGCTCACCTGTATCAAACCTAGCTTTCACCTCAACGCAGCAGGCTCTGTTCACCTCGCCGACACCACAGACTCCGCCACAGACACAACCACAGCTTCAGACTCAGACTCAGCCCCAACAGACCCGGCCCATCTACAGCAGCCAGAACAGCTTCACAGGTAAAAACTCTTTGATGGTGATGAGAGATCAAATTAACACCTCTAATGGATTCAGTACATTAAGATAGATATTCAATGTGTGCTGTTTTTTCAGACAATCTTCAACTCTTCAGAGTGTTAAAGGCTTTGGTCTATGATAGTTTCTTGTCTTCAAATTCCTCCCACTGGATCAATCCGATATCCATAATAAATCCTGGGCTTGGAGTGCTGGTAGCCAGCATGGAGGCTGTGGTCCTCCATGTGGACAGCCCAGGCATCAATATCCCCCAAATAAACTTAACAAAAAAAAAAAAATATCCTGGGTTTCTATCGAAGGTTTGTTTGAGTATAGCTGTTAAGGGAGACAAAACGTCAATGTGGCAATTTTCAAGCCAATGGAGGCCATGCAGCGTTTATTGTTTTGTCAATGTTAATTCATCAGTGTTTGTTACAGCATTAAAATCAACAACTGGCACACAGTAAACGGTGTAAAAATGAGGAGAAACATAGCATTCCTTTCATTTACAAAGCAAATCTCTGGGGGTTGTAAAT
The DNA here is from genome assembly GCF_963930695.1 of Labrus bergylta. Taxonomy (NCBI): domain Eukaryota; kingdom Metazoa; phylum Chordata; class Actinopteri; order Labriformes; family Labridae; genus Labrus; species Labrus bergylta. Next base: position 20,517,768 of record NC_089210.1, on the reverse strand, counting down.
GGCATTGAAAATTCAAGCATCGGTAAAGTCATGTCACAAATGTACAGAACGTTAACTTTAATATTTACATCCACTTCCTGTATTTATTTTTGCTAAATGTTGACCATTTTAAAGTGTTACAGCTTCATTCACTTTGAATCTGTAAAGGGGGTCTGTAAAGTTTAAAAGTCAGTTTGGTGTTCCTCATGCTGTTGTTGGGACCATCTTTGTGTTGGTCAGATTCCTCCACTAATCTAACCTCTGTGCGTGGGAAAGGAAGGCGGTTCTTCACGTGCGTTACATTCACTAAGTTAGGACACTTGGTTACTCAACCTCAGCTGATGTCATATCCAGGTCCTCCTAATCTGATAGACTTTGCGCAGCGGTGTGATAAGGATCGTCTGGATGCTCATTGTTTATTAATAACATACAGGACATTGAACTTTACGTCTGAGGGGTCTTACATTTTTATTACTCTTTGCACTCACCGACCCGGGTGCTGGTAGGTCATTGGAGCGGAGCTGATAAGGAACAAACTCTGACACACTGAATGTTGCTATCACTTTCTTCTAATGAGACAGTCTGCATGTCAACTATTGGCCTACAAACCCAGGGATAGTGACCAGTTCAGCAGAAGACACCAGTGCTCCAAGGGTTTCCCACACACTTTTATTTTAACCAGTACACCAATGATCATTTTGGACATTGATGATGAACCATAATAATTAATTAACCATGACGATTTTTTGTGTTAGTTTGACTAATTCAGGCTTCATCAAAACGCTGGTAATAATAAGCTTTGCCAGAATAAATGCTGATAAAATGACACTTAATATCTCACTGATTTAACTAATAATCTAACATTAATGACTGTTTTAACTGAACTGTTATTAACTTTAGGTCATGAACTGTTTTACACTGAAAGGAGCAAAGAACAGATAACATCACTACATCACACATTTCAGGCTATTTATGTATTTAGTATTTGAAGGTCTTATTTTCACTTAATGTCATGTTTCTTCATTTTTTTTGGACCTTTTTTTTTGTAACATTTTCATGTTTATCTTCCCTGTGATTGTTTTGATTGTTGTTTTTAAAGATTTATTTTGGGCTTTTTTCCTTTATGGGATAAGACAGTGGAAAGATTAGGGAAATCGGGAGAGAGAGAAGGAGAATGACATGCAGGAAATGAGTTATAAGGTCGAACTGTCAATAACTAAACGATGAGATTGGATTGTTAAAAATGTGTGTTATTGAAAATGATCAACATTTTTATCAACCTTATTTTCAAACAAATAACACTTGTGTTTTTTTTCCCGGCGTAGATATCTCAGACGTTTTTGAAATGTTCAAACTGTGTAGAAAGAGAATCATTTCTATCTGCATGAAAAATGTCCTCCTAACTCGCTCTGATTGTTGGGTGAAAGTAATCATCGCGCTCTGACTTTGTTTGTTTCATACCACTGTTCATGCTTGAATTAAAAATCCGCTGTGTGACTCTTTGTCCAGTCGCCAGCAGTGTGAGCCAACCCGCTGCCAGCTTGTCATCCTCGCCTCCAAGTGTTCAGCCGGTGACCATCCAGACTCATCTCCAGGCGCTGACCACCGCTTCTCCTCTCCTGACCACGACAGTGAGCTCGTCGGCTCAAGCCATCGCACCGCACGTTCAGCAAGTCCCTGTGAGTGTGTTTGACCCGCCTCAGTCTGTGAAGTAGATTCAATAAGTGTTATGAACCGATCCTAACTGTGTTTGTGTACCTGTGTGTGTTTTCTCAGGTGCTGCTGCAGCCACAGTTCATCAAGGCCGAGTCTCTGCTGCTGACCACTCTGAAGCATGACCCGTGCATCGTCACCACCATGGCCTCGCCCACATCCCTCGCCACCACCAACCCAGTACAGAGCACCTCGCTGCAGGTCTGTTCATACAACACATTTCTAAAGTTTATCCAGCTCTGAGCCTTCAGGTCCTTCTGTGCTTTATTCTCAGGAAGCAGGGGCAGCATCTTTAATTGCCTTTTATTTGTGGTTCTGTTCTAGCTCAGGGGGAACAACATCTGTTCAGATATTGTGTTAGCATGCCACACTGATTTTTACACATGAATGTACACAGACGAGGAGAAACCAGGCAAAGGAGAGATTTATATTTATAAGCCAACTGATGTGATCGTTTAGGGACGTACAGAGACGGCATCTGAGCAGCACAAAGATTACAGGGCTGAACGAAATAGCCAGGACCCATTTTACAACCTAAAGAATAATCCCTCTGTACTTTTCTACACTGGTCTGGTAAATTCACAAATAACAATCACTGTTATCACAAAAATAGCCAAGTATAGAGTTTTCTTACATCGAGGAAGGGCCTCAGATTGATCAAATAACAATCTTTATTTAAGTTTCTTCTTGAAACATTGCAGTCAAAATTCCACTTCAGACATTTTGAATTTAGAGCAAATGTGAACATGTTTTTTTAAAATCATCTTCGACACTTCAGTCTATCAGCTAAAGGGAGTGTTGAGACCGGGTGATCAAAAACTGTGACTTTATGAAGATTGTCAGAAGAGATAAGTCGTGCTTTCTGTTGGTAACTGTCTTCCCTTATTTTCTTTTTCCTCACATGTGCTCTCTTTTTTTCTTTCCCTCCTCAGGCCTTTATGGGCGGTGGCACGATCCTGACCACAGTTCCCGTCATGGTGGACACCGACAAGCTGCCCATAAACCGCATCGCCATCAGCGGCAAGCCCTTCGGCCAGCCGCACAAGGGGGAGAAACGCACGGCCCACAACGCCATCGAGAAGCGCTACCGATCGTCTATTAACGACAAAATCCTGGAGCTCAAAGACCTGGTGGCTGGAACCGAGGCCAAGGTAGGACAGAGTGACTGATTATTCCAAGTGTGTGTGCTTGGTTAAGATTAGTTTGCGTGATTTGTCGATCAGTAAAAACTGTTTTGTGATTTGACCTCCTCACAGCTCAACAAGTCTGCAGTTCTGAGGAAGGCCATCGACTACATCCGTTACATTCAGCAGTCCAACCAGAAACTCAAGCAGGAGAACATGGCTCTGAAGATGGCAGCGCAGAAAAACAGTAAGTGCTTAAAACCCTGCCTCTGGTTTTTATTCCATTACGGCTTCTCTGAGATTTGTTTCAGTTCTGTCAAAGGAAGCCGTTCAGTTGACCTCGTGCGATGAGGTCATAAGATAGCGGCTGTTATCCTTGAAATGACAAAAGTGAAAAAATGTTCTTCTATTGCCTCTAAGTAAGTGGGATTGAATGCTCAAGATGTCTTTACCGCCATACCACTGATTGACCTTTTTTCACCGCAGAGTCTCTCAAGGACCTGGTTGCCATGGAGGTGGACGAGAAGGCTGATGTGAAAGCCGAGCTGCCCACGCCGCCGGCCTCTGACGTGGGCTCTCCCTCCTCTTTCTCACACTGTGGCAGTGACTCTGAGCCCGACAGTCCAATGGGGGAGGACACAAAGGTAATGACGGGTTAACACGACGACTAAACATTTTCATGTAATCCTGGAGTATCAGGGAGTGGTTTGAGTTCAGGCACTGAAAAATGAAAGTAACATTTTTAACAATATGGTATGTTTGACGGAAATACAACAGTAATAATAATAATAAGTCTTCTAACAGAAAAAGCAGGAACATAAATGATTCTGAATGTGTCAGAAAAAATCAGCAAGGGGAGTGGAAATGATGTAAACACATTTCAACAATATTCCCCAACCTGCTGATTTCCAAACTTTCATTTGGAGACGTCTTTTTTTCAGTTTGCGTAAACTTGGCTTTGTAGCTGAAAACTAGCAAACTAAGAGTAAAAAATCAACAGGAATTGTTGTAGTAACATAGCTAGAACAGATGCTTTATTTCTCAGTGTAGCAGACACCAAAAGTTCTACAATTAACCGACCAGTTATCAGACTTTCTTCCGTCTGCAGCCTTAAATTTACGCTACATTTGATACAGGAATTTGAGATTTTCTTACAAGAAACTAACTCTCAGTTCTTCCGCTCTGCAGCCGAATGTGGGCATCCTAGACGGCGCGGCAGCAGGAGGCGGTGCTGGCGGGATGTTGGACAGATCCCGCATGGCGTTGTGCGCTTTCACCTTCCTCTTCCTCTCTCTCAATCCTCTCGCTGCGCTACTCTGCTCCTCCGGAAGCAGCTCAGCTGAAAGCACTGCAGCCGGCACCACTCATCACGCAGGAAGGAGCGTCCTGGGTGTGGACATCGCAGGTACGGGGTGGGGGGGGGGTTGTGATAGTTTATGGTGGCTAGTCTTTTAAAAATTAGCTGTAAGAAAATATAAAAGTGTTCTATTCTAAATGATGAGCTCTGAATCTGTTTTCTGCAGCGGACTCGTGGGGCTGGATGGACTGGATGCTGCCGACTATCCTGGTGTGGCTGCTGAACGGCGTTCTGGTGTCAGGGGTTCTCATCCGACTGTTGGTGTACGGAGAGCCGGTGACCAGACCACACTCTGGATCCTCTGTGTTGTTCTGGAGGCACCGCAAGCAGGCTGACCTCGACCTCGCAAGAGTATGTGTTTTTATGTTTCCTAAAGTTAAGAGTTTGTTCTTTTTTTTTTTTTTCTTTTTTTTTTTGCAACTCCAGATTCTGAAAGAGGGATCGATGCATCTTTTATCTCCCCCCTCAGGTGTTTTCTTTGTCTAAAGCTTCATACTCTGGATCTCCTCACATTTCTCTCCTCTTCCTTCAGGGGGATTTTGCCCAGGCCAGTCAGAACCTGTGGACCTGTCTGAAGGCTCTTGGGCGACCGTTACCCATCTCCCAGTTGGACCTCGCCTGCGCTGCCCTCTGGTCCCTGCTGAGATTCTGCCTCCAGCGTCTGGGTGTGGGCCGCTGGTTGGCTGCCCGGGCTGGAAGGCTGCGATCAGACCGCCCCCTGCAGGAGGACGCCTGCAAGAGCAGCCGTGACGCCGCCCTTGTTTATCACCGCCTGCACCAGCTGCACATGACAGGTCGGTTGGTGGGAAATTTCTGAAATTAAATCAGTGCAGTAGACTGAACGTTGCAGGCGAGATATTAAAGTGACAGAATCACAGCGGATCTAAGAGTCCGCTTCTGTGGATTTAGGGACAATAAAAGGTCCAGACTAAGGTTGCAAAGTCATTTGACCTGAGTACTTATCAGCAGTAATATTTGCTCACTTTTAGTGATCAGTCTGACTCAGTTCTTCTTCACAGAAATCATTTCCTTGTCTGCTATCTTTGCACACAGGTAAGCTGAACGGCAGCCACCTGTCAGCAGTGCACATGGCTCTGAGTGCCGTGAACCTGGCAGAGTGTGCCGGCTCCTGCCTGCCTGTGGCCTCTCTGGCTGAGGTCTACGTCTCTGCAGCTCTGCGGGTCAAAGCCAGCCTGCCAAGGATCCTTCATTTCACCTCTGTGAGTCCACTTGGTTCACACATGCACAGTTTGTCTAACCTAGTATTTTGAATTGTGGAGATTATGATATTTTATTCAGTTGTAGAAGCCGTTAGTTGTTTAGGATTAAAGTGAAACACACAGTTGAACTTCATTGTTCTCCCATATTTAATGAACCCACATTTAATTCCTTAATGACCTTGAGACTTTAAATAAACTGAACTACAAGAGGAGTCAAAGCAAAAACTAAACACTGTGCAATCTACACAGGAAATGTGAGTGAAGAAATTGACCGATTTCTTTCCTGTTTTTTTTTTTTTTCTGACAGCGCGTGTTCCTGAGCAGCGCTCGCCAGGCGTGCCTGTCCTCAAGCGGCAGCGTGCCTCCAGCGATGCAGTGGCTCTGTCACCCACTGGGTCACCGCTTCTTTGTGGACGGTGACTGGGCTATTCGCAGCACTCCTAAAGAAAGCATCTACAGCCAGGCTGGAAACACCGGTAAGAGCAGACGGGCGATATCAAACACTCCATGTGTAACAGCAACAGTTACTTTAAAGCTTTAAATCCTGCACACAGCAAAGACCTCTGTGTTGTTTCAAACATGTGGTATCAAAACATTTGACAACCTCAGCACATCTTTAAACAATCTGCATTATTTTTATGAGCTATGAGTATCGTAACAAAACTACAAGTCAGTCATATTATTTTACCAAGACTGCTGAGAGCGAAAGACGGAGCGCTGTTTAATTGCACAATTACGTTGGCAAGGTTTCAAGTATTCCTGCAATTCAGCCGCTGTGCAGGAGTTTGACTTCATTTTTTAGTAATTAAAAACAAGAAATTATCCAAGACTGAGAGCAGAGGAGTTCTATTTCTGTTTCTGTGGTATCTAAACAGGCATTGATATCATTTGATATGCTCTAGAATCGCTTACAACGTTGGTGTCATGACAACCCTTGTACTTGCAAACTCAGGCAGCTGTCAGTCTATATGTCTCATGTTAAAGCTTGGTTGTTTCTCTTACAGTGGATCCTCTGGCCCAGGTGACTCAGGCGTTCAGAGAACACCTCCTGGAGAAAGCTTTGTACTGTGTGGCCCAGCCCTGTGGAGAGACGAGCCCCAACCAGGGCGAGGGGTGAGGACACACGCACACAAAAAAACCCACATACAGAACAATGTGTTTTTTATGTGTTTTAGTGTTTAATCCACCACATCAGCCTAAGAGTCTTGTTTTTTTAAACCCACTTCGGCTGTTTGACATCCAACCATTTCCAGAGGTCTACTTCTTATTGTTAAAGTCCCAGTCATGGATCTTACATTATTATTTAATCATAAAAGAAGAATACAAGTCACCTATCAAGGGTAACGTTATAAACTGACAGCCAAGATCATTTACAGCCAATCTGCTCTGTAGCTCCTGCGTTGCTCTGTGTACCATGACTCAGCAAAAAAGAAACAAAAAGTGCTCACGCTTGGACTCTTCAAGTGATGACTTTTATTTTGCAGCTGTTTTAGGTGTTATTGTTTGTCACCATTTTGGGGTGTATAGTTTGAGATACATGGTGAAAAAACAGGGGTGACATAATTTACTATAGATGATAAAAATGTATCATTAAATTAAAGATTGTCTTTAGAATCTGGCAGCAAAATAACCATCCCATGTGTGTCTCTCCTCAGGGAATATGCTGATGCTCTGGAGTACCTCCAGCTGTTGATTAGTGCATCGGACGCTGCAGGTGCCACCTCTCAATCCTTCGCCATCGGCTCCAACATGGCGACTGTGACTGGTGAGTCACCATTGACGCTGTCATTTCCGTCAACAACTCCTTGCTTTGTGCAGTTTTCTTCGTCTTTCCTCCTCCCTTCTTATCTCTTTTTTGAGAGAATTGCATTCCCTCTCCCTGCACCTCTCCTCGTTCCGCAGACTCTGTGATGCCCTAAATGTGTGAGCAGAATGAAGAGCAGCGAGATAAAGTTTATTTTTTACAACATTAAGATTGAGTAGCCTGATTTCCACTTGCTTGACTCCCACCCTCCTGCCACTTCTCCTTTCCTCACTGATCACTGATGTGAGCAGAAGGGGGTGGGGGAGTGGGGGGGGGGCATCCTCTAGATTGCATCATCTATCTTCAGCGCTGTCAAATCAGTGATCACCTTGAGATGAGGGAGGGAGGGAGGGAGGGAGGCTGTGGGGAGGCTGTGCAGAGACTTTAATCTGAGACTTTTCTTGGCAGAGCCTTAGGTTGCTCACAAATCGTTAGAAGTCGGCATGTGTAAATGTGTGTGTGTGTGTGTGTGTGTGTGTGTGTGTGTGTGTGTGTGTGTGTGTGTGTGTGTGTGTGTGTGTGTGTGTGTGTGTGTGTGTGTGTGTGTGTGTGTGTGTGTGTGTGTGTGTGTGTGTGTGTGTGTGTGTGTGTGTGTGTGTGTGTGTGTGTGTGTGTGTGTGTGTGTGTGTGTGTGTGTGTGTGTGTGTGTGTGTGTGTGTGTGTGTGTGTGTGTGTGTGTGTGTGTGTGTGTGTGTGTGTGTGTGTGTGTGTGTGTGTGTGTGTGTGTGTGTGTGTGTGTGTGTGTGTGTGTGTGTGTGTGTGTGTGTGTGTGTGTGTGTGTGTGTGTGTGTGTGTGTGTGTGTGTTGCCCAGTGTTAAATGGAGGAGTTTCCCCTCTTGAGGGACTCTTCAAAATGGCTGCTTTCTCCCAGCGTGGAGTGACCCTGCCAGAGGGGGCAAACAGATTGATACAGAGGTCAATATTCAGACAGCAGCTGTCTTTATCGCCGTGTGCGTGTGCGTGTGTGCGCGCTCTAATGCTGGAGAATGGGCAGTGGAGAATTCAATTATTTGCATCCTTTTTTTCCCCCTGTCAGGTTGTTGACTGTTTTGTTCCCACTTCCAGGCTGCGACCCTCATTCCAAGTGGTGGTCCTCGGTTGCCGTGGTGATCATCAACTGGCTCCAAGGAGATGATGCTGCTGCAGAGAGATTGTATCCCACCGTTGAGCACCTGCCCCGCAGTCTGCAGAGCGCAGAGTAAGTTAGACACACACACACACACACACACACACACACACACACACACACACACACACACACACACACACACACACACACACACACAGGAATGCCGACTCACACACACACACACGGATATCTCCACTGCTTTAACCTGTGTCCTCTGTCTCCTCTCCTCCTCGCTCCATCAGGAGTCTTCTGCCCAAGGCGTGTCTAAACACATTCAGGGCGGTGCGAGCTCTGCTGTCCAAGCCAGAAAACTGCCAGCAGAGTCTGAGCTACAGCGACAAGGCCAGCATCCTGCTTCGAGACAGCCTCAACCTGGGACCACACTGCCACAGCTCCAGTTTAGACAAGGTGCACACGCACTCACACACTCGCTCTGAAGCACGAGCTCACGCAGAGGGCACACTGATGTCGAGATCATTTCTATTAATCGCATGTGACGGCATCTTCTGCATTGACAATACTTCAAAATTCAACGCACATAAAGTGCACACAGAGACAGATGTTCCCACTCAAAAAAAAAAAAAAAAATCTATAAACACACACACCTCTTTTACAACACAAAGCCACACACAGACAGCAAACCCCCTGGAGCTACTCCTCTGTGTGATACAGCGTTGTCCTGCCCTCTGGCGCTCGGCAGATGGTGATGCTGGTGGATGAGGCGGCGCGGAGTGTGCGCACCTCTACGGCCAGAGCTGCGGTGCATTGTAGTTGCATTGCATGTGTGTCTGTGCTGAGTGCAATGTACCTGCAGTGCAACACAGAGCTGGCTGCTAACAGCGGAACACACACAGAAACACCACAATAATAACATCAAATCGATGTTTTTGTTTGTTTATCACACTGATCTTGCACTTATTGTCCCTTTTTTATGTCAGAATCTGGTCAATTCATTGAATGTTTCTGGAAGAGTTCTGATATTTCAGAGTTTCTCATTTCCTAAAAAACAACAATAAATGCTCGTTCTTATCCTGTGCTCAGGACCATTTTTACTGTGTTTATGTTTGAACGTCTTCATATCGGCTACTGTAAGCACAGACTTGTATTCTTATACTCTCGTTTGTCTCTAGGTTGTCCAGTTGCTCTTGTGCGACCTCCTGTTGGTCATGAGGACCAACGTGTGGCGCCTGCAGCAGCAGCAAGGGACCGGTCCTGCAGGGTCGGGGTCAGTGGGCACCAGCGGTCCTGCAGGGCTCCACCAGGCCTCGCCACCAGAGCTGCAGGGCTTTCAGCAAGATCTCAGCTCACTACGCAAGCTGGCACACAGCTTCAGGCCTGCAATGAGAAGAGTATGCACAGTTACTACTTTTACCTGCTTATCATCATTATAGCCCACACGACCTTTGTTAGGCTTATTGTGAACGAGCAGTTTAGGGGATTCATCATCCTGCTGATCATAAATTGATTATTTATATTGCACAAGTCTTGGGATAGTTGCCCCATATATTTAAGGATCAGGCCTATTAACATAGAAAAGTTAGTTTTTTGTAGATGTCATATGTTATAGAAAATATTAAAAAGGCGATGTCTTATTTGGCAACCCTACTCATTTATCATCAAAAGAAACACTTGAGACTGTACTTCCTCTCATTCAGACATCTTAACACAACATGAACACTCTTTGACTTAACACCTCATTTTAAAGTTCAGATGCAATCAACATATATTTAAACTCTTTTAGTTTTGTAAATAAGATATTGTTGAGTTTGTAATTTCCTGAAAAATATTTAAAGTGTAGATTTCTCGTTATGCACTCTGGGGTATTCCTACTTTTATTACTACTTTTAAGTTTTTTGGGTCTAATTAAATGCTATTTTCATCTCTTTAGTCGTCTCCACATAGGTAAACGCAACAGCGCGCAAAGGACCTGAGAGCCATCACAAGCTCATTCTTGCTAACCCTTTGCTTTCTTTTGATTAAATTATGACAGCAGATGGCAGAGTTAGGATGGAAACATATTCCAGTGATATTGGCCGCTCCAAATGCCAATCAATGTCAGCATTAAGTCCCTCCTCAACTTGCTGTTTTTACAGGAGAAGCTTCAAAATGTGGAATCAAATCACACTTAGCAATAGGGTTGACCAGAACTTAAATAAAATTCAGGTAAAAATAAATATTAAAGCGGCTGCAACAAGCATAAAAGTCCTAGGCCCCTGTTATCGGGTCATTTGTTGTTTTTAATCACCAAAAATTGCAGGCAAACTCCTGCACACTTTCTTAATTGCACAAATATGGCAGCAAAGTTTCAGTTCCAAAATTATGCTATTGATGTTCTTGATTGCAGAAATGTGATCGTCTTAAAATGTGGTTTGAAAAGGAATCAAACGACCTTATTCTGCGAGCTGCTTCATGGGACTGTAAATAAGATAAAAAAAATATCAGGCAGCATCATTAAAGGTGCCTAAAAATCCTCATAAGTCTTCATGTAAAAATGTTCGCTGCTGTGTAAGAAGGTGCTGCAAATACCTGGAATGGAAAAGAAATAGCAGCACCTTAAGAAAAAAAAAAAAAAAGCACCCAACATTCACAAATACAAATGCATCCTGTGCACATATTTGCAGGCAGTCCACGGTACAGTTCTCTGAGGAAATTAGCTGAGAGGGGTTGCAACACGTACACAAACATACACACACGCACGCACACACCCCTGAGGCAAATGTTTAGCAGCGCTGTTCACAACGATTCAAAGTATCTCTGAGGTAGAGCTGAACACTCTGTATGACTCATCATCACTGACTCCCCCCCCCCCCCCCGTCTTCCTCCAGTTGTTCCTTCATGAAGCTACAGCCAGGCTGATGGCGGGGGCCAGCCCCACCCGCACCCATCAGCTCCTAGATCGCTCGCTGCGACGCAGAGCGACGCCCGGAGCCAAGACAGGTTCGTGGACTTCTTTCTTTCTTTTTTAATCCTCTGTTAATCACTGTTTTTATGAGTGCAATATCAAACTGTTATTAAGGAGCAAAACAATAACTTCTCTTGTGGATGCTTTTTTTTCTCTGAGCATCGTTTTCTGGATTTGTGCCTTTTTTCAACTTTTTAAATAGAAGTTGCAGAGAGCTGAGCGACGCTGAATTGCTGTAATCAGAGACTCTAATCAGCTTCTCGTCTATTTCGCCCAATTGTTCACCGCACTAAATCCCTTCAGTAATTAAACCAGAAGCTGCTGAAGTCTGATCGACTGTCGGTGGCTGGCGGTATCAAAAGCTCACAATGGTAACAAGATTGTTGTTCGTGTGTGTGTGTGTGTGTGTGTGCGCAGAGGAGTGTGAGACGCGGCCCGGCCAGCGGGAGCAGGCGGAGGCTGTCATGCTGGCGTGCCGCTACCTTCCTCCCTCCTTCCTGTCGGCTCCAGGCCAAAGGGTGGGCATGCTGGCCGACGCGGCCCGCACGCTGGAGAAGCTGGGAGACAAGAGGACCCTTCACGACTGCCAGCAGATGATCATCAAGCTGGGCAGCGGCACCACCGTCACCAACAGCTAGAGGGAGGGGGAGCAGGGGGGAGGGGCAGCAAGCCATGCATGGACGCTATGTGTGGGAACATCTTTGACAAAAGAAAAAAGACACCGAAAAGAAACCCCTGCAGCCACACAACCACACAGTCTCTGGTATTTATGGTGTGCACCTATTGAACAGATTCATTCAAATGTTTTCATATTTAACTGTCAGGAATTTTCTTGATGGATTGTCCCTCCCACCACTCCCATCACCCTAAACCCCACATCAGGAGGCACTAGTAGAGTTCACACTCTTGTTGCTGTGGTTTTTTTTTTTACCAGAGTTTAAGAAGCATTTGTCGTCTTACCCGAGCTGAACCGCCAATTGACAAAGCATTGCAGTGCCACAATTTGCCCACAAAGAGGAGCCATCACAGTTCAGTGTGAATGATGTGTGTGTATATATGTGTGTGTGTGTGCGTGTGTGTGTGTGTGTGTGTGTGTGTGTGTGTGTGAGAAATGAAAAAGAAATCTTTGCCCTGCATTTATTAAACGAACTCCCACCCCTGATCTTTTCAACATGGATGCACCTTCTCCAGGCCGAGTGCTCAGTGGGTTGGGTGTGTCGGGCTGCTCTGATTGGCTGCAGTTTGAGACGACCAAATTCGGATTCGGACAGACCTTGAGCTTGTCCAGTGGGAAGCCGCTCTCTGCAGGTTGTTGAAAGTGTGCGACAGTTGATTAGAATCATGTTTCAGTGATCATCTGAGGCGAGGCGAGCCCCTTCACAAGCTCTGTGACTTTTCTGCACTAGCCCTGCGAGGCTGATTTCAATGAGATGAGAAAAAAAAATATGGCTTTATGAGGTTACTTTCATAGATGTCCTTTTTCTTTTCTTCTTTTTTTCTTTTTTGTTGCCGTGTACATATTTAAAAACATGTATTTATAATCTGTATGAACTTTAATTGAGCAGTATTTTGCATAAGCAGAGTGTGTTTCCCTTAAATATGTTTTATTTGGTAGCTTTCAACCAGGCCTAAGTAGTAGTTACTGCACTGTATCGCCATGGCAATAAGTGTCAAACAAAGACAGTATGATGTTGTCGACCTCTTGCACTGTTGCACATAAGTAACTACGTCATTGTGAGGAATTGGCAGAGTTAAATTTTGACATAAAAAAATGAAGATAATTTTTGTCACTTTTTTTCAACGAGTTTCATACTGTAAGTTATACAACCGATTTGAAAGTAATTGACTGTGATTCTTTCCAAAGAGGGCCTGCAGTGAATTCCAGTGTTTTCTGTGTAGCTCCAACATAAGGAGCTGTACTCGCTCTTTCAGTCATTATAGTTTCATGTTCCTACAGAAACACCATTTATGGACTTTTAGAGAACTGTAAGACAAAAAAAAAACATTTTCCAGCATGTGTTTCTGTCCAAGGACCAGTACATTTTTATAGTATGTCACTAATGTGAAAGACTGAAAGTCATCAGAGTGAAGTGAATGAGATGCACCCGTGTCTAAAGGTATTATTCATGTGTCCTTTTAACCAACATCTTTTCATCTCTTCCCTTTTTCTTTACTTTCAACCTTTTATGATGTAAATATTAAAGCATTTTGTAAAGACGAATATTCTGTTCCCTGTTGTTCTTCCTCCCTTTTTTTATTTTTATTTTTTAAATACAGCATAACGAGAAAAGACGCTGACAGTCCCCCTCCACTTGGCTTCAAATTATGCAAGTAGGTCATGTGCTGAAGTTTAAAGTGGGACGAAACTTTTGCTAAATGTTCTGAGGATTTCTATTTTGGGGGTAAAAGCTGAAGTAACTTAATTTCTCCTGCGTGTTCCCAGTTATTTCCTTTTAAAGCTGTAAATTAGAGTCAGGGTTGGTAATTTTCTCCAGACAAACTTTTTAAGATTTTGATTGAAATTGTCTCTCTGGTTCTGACAGAAATTAATAACTCATGTGCTCTGAAACAGGAACACCAAGATAATCTGTCATCTGTATCAGTTGTAAGCCTGTAAAAACTTCAACCAATGTCTGCCACGAGGGACCAATCTGATGAGCCAATCACAGCCTCCCCGTCTCCCTGCTCGCTCTCTACCTCATGCGTGCACGAGCCCACACTCAAAGAGCGTCACCGATGACAGAGTTTATACTGTGAGTTTGTCGTTTGATTTTGTCAGTAGTAAAACAATCACGTTTAAAAAAAAAAAAAAAAAAAATTATGATAGATTTAGTGTTCACTTAACGCCGAATGATTCAACAATCGTGCATGTAAGTAAGGGAGCACAGAGGGGAGGGGGCAGGTTTTGACGGAGCACTGAGGGAATGCTACTTTCAAAATCATGCTAGTTTTCAAAAATAATTAACAACCCTGCCTTTAAATACCAAATTCATTGACAAACATTTAAGTTTATTCCAGGTGGTGACCGACCTGAACGTTACAGATGTGAGTACATCAGTCTGACCTGGATTGGTAAAAAGGTTAGACAAACCAGGTCATTATGGTCAATTCTGCTGTACTTATAATTGACTTTAAACTGTGCCCCTACTGATTAAATATGTTTGTTTAAACTGTAAGCAGGATTTCATAAAGACCATGACGCAAGATTTACAGAAGAGTTGATATGTGTGTTTAAAAAATGATTTTAATATTTTTCCCCCAAAATACCTGCCAGAAAGCCTTCTTCACACTTGAACAAAACTCCTGAATAACCTGAAAGTTATCGTGCTGAGCTGCGTTTGTGAACAGCTGAATATTTCACTCTGACTCGATCCAACGTTTTCTCCTGTCAGGCCCCCTACTGTTTTACCGCATAAACTCTGAGAGTGCTGATGTGAGAACTCAGCAGGATATAATCAGGAGAAATCACCTCGAGCCACTGGCAGGGGGGGGGGGGGGGCGTTTATATCCTGCAATCTGTGCAAGACTGTATGCATGCAACCTGGGCAATCTCTGTGCACATAATGAAACGGCTGCGTTATGTTTTCTTCTCCACTCTTAGGCTGGTATTGTGATTCTCTTGACCTACACTCAGTAGTCCTAATATTCTCTAGAAATGTTCAGGAGTGCATATTGTGAAAACAGCTTAAGTGAGACACCTGAGCAGTGGGAGATTTAAAGACCTCAGTTCTGACTTTTAATGCCAAATTATATGTTTGTGCAGGAGGCCTAGTCTTTTGTGATTTGGAGAAATAACACAAGAACATGTTATTTTGAATTTGTTTACCTCTATTCTTTTAGTTCCTTAAAGTAATAACAAAGACCTGGGATTATTGAAATTGCAAGACTCAGTCTGATCGGAACCAAATGGAAAAATGTGTGGAGTCATTTTAAAGAGTCATTTCTGAATCAGAGTGTAGCCTATGAATCCTGATTTGAGCGGGGTCGTCTTGTGGAGGAGCGAGTCTGAGTCTCTCTAGTGTGTGGATGTCGGTGCATGTTCAGTAAAGACAAAAAGAGCAGGCACTGGTCGTAGCAGCATTGAAAGGTGCTGGTATATTTAACATTGGCGTTACAAAAACATTTCAAACAAAGTGATGCTGTGTCATCGATTCCAAACAAAGAGACATGAAAATCAATCAAACGGCATGCTCCAACTTAAGACAAGTGACATTCCCAAAAAAGGTCGTTCTTTTTTTTTTTCATCAATGGATTCTTTTAATAACATTTTATAAGCAATAACATATTCCATTTTATAGAAAATAAACATCTCTAGGAAATACTATACACAATTATATTAGTACATCACATCTTACATTTAAACAGCATCAAATACTTATATACACCATTAAATAATGAGCTTCATAAAAGAGAACGTTTGGTGTGGCGTTTTTTAGCACTTCCTTTTTCTGCTCTAATACTTAAATATGTCTCCTTTTTGATATGACTGGTACTCTTTACTGCCGCCCGCTGTGCAGGGCGCCGTTACTTAGCGTGGAAGAGTGAGAGAGGCTACATTTGAGATACACAAACAGACGAGTGTGTGATGATATCTGAACGCGATGAAGAACTTTCTGCACTGTTGTGGAAGGTGAAATATTCATACGTAATGTTAATGTTGAACAGTAATACTTCTGAACTGTACAAAGAGATGATGTGAGATGACCTGGCTCCTCCCTCCTGATCTGCAACCTGTCCAGTGATGACTGTACAGATTGAATGTGCACACTGTTGAGCTGTAGAAACACTCTTCAACAGAGTAATCCTTTTTTTTTTCTTTTTTTTTTCCCCTTTTTCTTCTTTTTAGTTTTTCGGAGGAACACAAAGCCCGACATTTACCGAGGGTGACGCAATGATGTTGTATAGTCATAATGCACATCAAAATACATCTCCGAAGATAAGAGTGTTATATTAAAATACTGCGTCCGTTTTTTCAGAATATGTAGAACCTGTAAAACACATCATCATGTACAGTTTCCTTTTCTTCTTTTTTTTTTTCTTTTAAACACAAACGCACATATTTGAGATAGTACATCCAGTGGTTGGCTGTTGTTTTTTTGATGCATGACATCTTGAATTGGAGATGACCTTTTTCCCTCACACACACACACACACATTTGCACATACACACTGATGATGTGGCCGGGGAACGATGAGTTCTATGATTATCACACACACTCTAACGCAGGCACACACAGACACACTTCTTGGACCATAGACAAGGTGGCCAGAGGGATGCTGCGGTCCAATCAGTGTCCGCCAGGTGTCTGAATATGATAGCAAACCCATCCGAAGGCAGGACACACACACACACACACACACACACATTCATCGCTCTGCATTTCAAACAGCCCCCATGTGTGCACTGGGCTCTCAGCACACAGTCCATCCTCCCGTTAACTGCTGCCTTCTGCCTTCCAGTGAGGGGCTCAGATGAGAAAACACATTTCCAGGCCGGGTCCTGGGAGCAGCTTTTCTCTGCGGAGTTTTCCTCCAGGGTCTGTTAGCCCTCAGCTCCAGCCTTTCACGCTCCCCCCCCTCCCCCCAGCCCCACTGGCCAGCCAACGTCCCTGTCCGTCTTCAGTCCACACCATGTTTTCAGGAATTGGTGGCTGGTCTGACTGTGAGCGTTTGTCTTGTTTACCTTGCTGGAAAGGTGATTCTCGACCGGTTGTGAGGTGGTGGTGGTGGTGGTGGTGGTGGAGTACTGGAATATCTTACAGGTCCTGCAGAATAAGAGAAGAGTGAATCATGTAAATAATAGTCACAAACACACAGAAAGAAAGAAAGAAACCTATAAGAGTTGCCAGAGGTAAACTAAAAAAAACCTACATCTATTTCATAAAAAGGTGTATCTGTGAGGAATGAATCCATCAATAAAAAGTTGGCAAATTGCAAAAATACGTTGGCAGCTTATTTGTGCAATTTAAGTCTGTGAGTAAAAACTCTGTGAGTTGCTGACACTTTGTCTTTAGATGAGAGAGGGTGTCAGACGGTAGTCTTTTACAAGTCTTTTTTTAAGTCTTCAAGTGTGCGAAGGCATTAGACAGTTTGCAGGAGTTTGCCTGCAATTTATTCATAATAGAAAGCTATCAATTAATTTGTTTTTTTTTTACAAGTTTTTAATCAAAGTTTAAATCATGACAATCCTATCTAACAACTGTGTAAAGTGTGTACAGTGGGAAAATACAATACAAATTGAATAACATAAATTTGCTGCAAAATGAAAGATGTGCAGCAGAAAGTCAGGACAAAGGCATAAACAAATGCAAATAATAAACCTTTGCAGGGTCCAAAACACACAAACACACACGTCAAATACAACTGAATTAGCTGCAACTCCATCATCACACTAGAAGTGCTCCATGCCTGTAGGGGGCACTATGTCAAATGTCGATAGGAGAGGGAGAGACAGGTGAGAGGCATTGAGTTTGATGAATTCATGATCTTTTGACCAGATAATGATAGACACCACCAGAGCACTGATTTGTGTTGATATTTAGCATCTCTTTTTTAGAGAAATGGTTTCTGATGGAAGGAAAGCTTTGCTCTGGTAACTGCTGCTAAGAGGAGCAGCTGTTTGCTGGTTAGCTTTGTAAGCTGTACAGCTTGTAATACATGTAGCCTGATCTGCAGACACTTAATGCTTGGCATGTTTAATGCCAACCTAGAGAGGGAAAGAGTGTGTTTGTATGTGTGTTTGATATATTTGAAATGGACCCTCTCTTGTGATTGTTTTTTGATTGTTTCGTTTACAGCATTTACTGTTAATGTATTTATTATTTCCACTAATTAATCTTTTCAGTTGTTGCAGCACTATTGCCTCCGTCAGTTACTTCTTCTACTAGCATTGAAGCTGCAACACGTTTATCATGTATACTGCAGGTGAAGCCTGTGCAGACCTGCCACTTGGAGCTCTCTGATCGCCGTGCTGTACATGTGTCTGCATGAGTGTTTCTGCAGACATGAAAGCGAGATTGATGCAGCTGGTCAGTGAACCAGCTCCACTGTGAAAGACACAGCAGGAACGCCCACTAATTGCACCGGTGATGTGGCGGTAGGGCCCTCTCTTTCCAACTCATCGTCCTCTGAAGCCACCCAGTACCTCTCATTGATTCTCTCTGAGGCACCAGTCGCACATCCTCATAGCCTGGACTCAGACGAGCTGCGTGTCTCACTGACTCTTACATTTCCCTCTGTGTTTTTGGATCCTATTATTTCACACATTAAATCTCACTTGTTCCCTCTCTTTTTCTCTTTACCCATGGATGTTGCTCCCTTTGTTGCCCTTCTCTGATTCTGCCCTTCTTTTCTCCTTCGATCTCTACCTCTTTCATTCAGTTGCTGTCTGATGTAACTGCCCCCATTCCTCTTTTCTTTTCTTTCCCTCTCAGCTCCCCCCCTCCTTTTCTTATTGCATGTCTCTCATGCACTGTGTGTATCCGTGTGTGAGCCTACAGGTACCCTGTTAATGAACCTGTGTGGACGCGCACAGTGTGTGTCCCACAGCATGTGCCCACAATTTCATCGACATGTGTGTTCCAGCCCTGAAACCAAATGAACGCAGTCAGAGGGAGAATTTCAGAATGGGGACCCATGTGTGTGTGTGTGTGTGTGTGTGTGTGTGTGTGTGTGTGTGTGTGTGTGTGTGTGTGTGTGTGTGTGTGTGTGTGTGTGTGTGTGTGTGTGTGTGTGTGTGTGTGTGTGTGTGTGTGTGTGTGTGTGTGTGTGTGTGTGTGTGTGTGTGTGTGTGCATCTGTATCTGCTCTTCCCTTTGATTAGGCTCCTCATCTTAAATTGGTGCGGCACAGACCCACACACACAGACCTTCAAATCCCTCAGCTGATGACAGCCGTGCCTCAGCCTGCTAACAACAATCTCTCTGTCTTGCTCTCCTTTTTCTCTCTCTCTCTTTCTCATACTCTATTTCTGCCGCTTAGACGTGGGAGGTGAGGTGAAAGGAGGTGGGGAGACGAGAGGAGAGGAGATGAGAAAGTAAAGAGGGAGAAAGAGATGGGGGGGGAGGATGACTGAAAATGGAAAAAGGGAGATGAGAGGTGAGCAGAGTGAGAGACAGAGGGAGCTGGAACAGCAGGGAAGCGCGGGAGCAAAATAGGGAAAATAACAGAGAAAAGAGGGAGAGAGGAAAAAGGGTGGAGAGAGCTTGTGGGGAGGATAGAAGGCAGCGTGTTGCTGGGTGGGGTGTTTTGATCAGCAGCCAGCTTTTTATCCCTGTCAGTCTGCACAGAGGAGAGCAGCGAGAGGAAGAGAGGGAGGGAAAGAGGGATGCAGAGAGGGGAGGGAGAGAGGGAGGCTGCTGCAACTGCTGCCTCAATGCACCGCTGCTCCCTGCTGAATGTCAGCATCTCTCCCTCTTTACTTCCCTCCCCGCCTCCCTCCGCATTTGACCTTCCTCTCTGTGCTGCAGTGTGAACGAGCCACCACCAGATGGCATCTGTCTTACAGCAAAGCAAAGTGCACTGTTGATATTCACGCAAGACCAGGTGACTTATTGTAATTGTAGAGGTCTGCAGCCGTTATAAGTGACCGCAATACAAACGGGAATAGTACTTGAATGTTTTTGCAGCTATTTCTGATGGATATGGGTTTAGCTTGCCAAGGTCACCGGGAACATATTGACTGGGTAACAAAATATCACAGAGCCCAAGTGATCCTGGATCCTTCATAGGATACACAATATCTCAGAAGAAGCTAAATAGTGGACTTGATACCTGAGTATAAGGAACTCAAAGCCGAATCCTCATCTGTTCTGCTGTCTCTTGTCCTCTTTTTGTTTTGTTTTACAAGAGCTGGCAATCGTGCTTTCTGTTCTGCACTGTATCATCTATCAAGCCAAGGTGTTGCTGCTTGTGACAGCAATGTGTGAACTCGATTTTTTTTTTCTATGCCATGGAGAGGGATGAAGTGTGGAGTGGTGCAAGGGGTGAGACAAAATCGGATAGAAGGAGGGGAGAGCAGAAAAGAAACAGAATGCACAGGGGTTCTTAGAGAAGAGAGGAAGAGCTCTTAAGAGAACACAAACCCTCTGTACATGAACAGAGCTTTCAACCCATTTATTTCAGTAGTGCGCTAACTTGTTTCCTTAAAGTGTCTCCTTCACCTTTCTTCGAGGCATGACTCACAGTTAGAGCAGGATGCAGCGAAAAAAGGCTTCTTACCTCATGTTTAGGACATTTGATGGAGAAGTCATCCTCGTGGAATGTGCAGCCTAGGCAGAAAGAGAGTAATTGAACCAAAAGAAAAAAAAACAAGTTTCAGTGTCTCTTATAGACCATGACAATAAATTAAACAAATTGCATGAGCCGTTACACGCAGCAACCCATACAAACCCACGTCAAAAAAATCCAGATGAATGAAAAATAAGAAGGGTCAGGATGAAAAATGTGCAAGAAAAGGTAGAGAGAGAGAGAGAAAAGGTGAGCAACAGAGGAAAGATAGAGTGAGTGGATGAGTTGTGATGCAGGCAAGCAAGCAGGCAGATATGGCTGGTGCACTCAGCAGGATTAAAAAGGGCCTCGCTCTGCTCTCTGTGCTGGCTAGGCAGACGTGGCAGGCTTTCTAATCCTCACACTGTACTTCATTGGCATGAGGTAATGTAAGGGGAGCCATGCAACACATGTGCTAACACCCAGACACTCACTTATATTGACAACAAAAGAGTAGCACACATACACAGAAGCAACATGGTTATGAGATGCACATAGGAACGCATTTAAGGAAGCAATCAGGCGCAAAATGCTCGCTGACACATGCACATTCAGTACCCAGAGAGCTGGACCAAGCCACAGGGTTATGGTCAATAATGCACACATGCACACCCTCTATCTCTTCCCCCTCTCCCTCTTGCACACTCTGGGGTCCCACTTTCCTCTCATCATCCCCTTTATTCAAAGCTCCCTCCCTCTTTTGCTCTCCTCGAGCACTCTCAGCCATCTCTCCTCACACTCAATAATGTTACTTCTTGATGTATTTTCTCGCTCTCATTTTACCAACACCCACCCTCCCTCCTGTTTCTTTCTTCCCTACCTGCCTTATTTGTTCCTCCTCCCTATTGCCCTCTAAACACTGCCTTCAATTTCTCTTTCCAAATTTCCTCCCTCCCCCCCGACTCTTCTTCTCTTTTCATCCCATGTTGCTCTCTTCCTCTCTGGCTGTGGTCTCTTACCTATCTCTTTGGCGCAGACATAGTGGTATTTATGAGAGCAGCCTCTCCAACAGCAGCTGAGGGACGCCCCCGCAATCTGGCACTTGTAGCAGTTCTGGGGTTAGTCAGACAGACGGACATATGGACCGGGACCAGTAAAGAAACAAAACAAATTGACCGATAGAGACACACAACAGAAGAGGAAAAGAGGGAAAAAAAAGTTATTTCAGTTTCTCAGAGATTGTTTGCATGACAGAACTATCATGAGCCCCTTTCAAACATGCACTCCTGACCATTTCTAGGAAATTTCAGGACAGAGATTTTCAAGACTTGCTTATTCACACATGTCCCTCACAGCGGAAGGTTTTCCCTGTCAGACAGGCGATGGAGATCTCAGGAGGAAAAAAGTCACAGTGTAATATTTACAAAATATCCAAGATGGCAGTGTTTGCCTTTATATCAATGAAACATGTGAACTGTCAACAAAAGAGTGGAAAAGAACATACTGACAAGCGGTATGAAGCAACCTCACTTCCTGCATTTTGATCAGACCAATTTGCAATGGACGCATGACAAACAACATTATCCCCTGCTTACTCACTTGTGGAGAATTTTCCTGATATTATCATCTCGCTAAATGTGGAAAGTGGGCTGACAGGACAAAAAGTCTGGATAAACTTGGGGTGAAAAGTTTGGCAGTTTGCGTTGGCAGCTCACCCTGGCAATTTCTGAAAAAATGATCAGGAGTGCAGATCAAATGTGAAAGGGGCTATAATTTCTCTAGTAACTTGCATAATCACAAAAGCAGAGTAAATAAACGCAGTCATACCGTTTGGGTTGAGTTGTTTGCAGCCTCTTTCAGGCCGAACAGCCTCCCAGCTACCATAATGACGCCCTTGGTCCAGATGGCACAGTTTTCATGCGCCCAGTGCTCTTTAGCTTCCGCCTCCACTTGTAGCCTCTGGAACATGCTGCCACTGCCGCCTTGGTCACCTGAAGCCCCTGTGCTTACAGACTGGAGCTGCTTCATCCGCCTGAACCTCTCTTTGAGCGTTAATCTTCGCGGACCGCCCTCCTGACCCACTCTTTCAGGTCTTTCTGCACGTCTGTGGCGCCAGTGATGGTGACGACTACTGCTACTACTACTACTGACCTCTTGTGGTAATGCCTCGGTATTGCCTTCCTTTTTTGTGCTGCACTCTCCCTCATCCTTTAGGGAGTTGCCTGATTCTTCACTGTTGCTACTGTTGTTGTTGTTGTTGTTGTCATTTGTCTTCTCTGAACCTATCCTGAGGGACTCGTTGTGGCTGGTCGTCAAAACTTTCCGGGGAACACTATCCTCTGTGTAGTAGGGTCCACACAAATCACCCAAGTCTCTGTAATTTGCTGGCTTTCCACACAGGCTACATGTAAGACACCTGTCTCTTAGATGTGTGTTTACCAAGGGTCCTTGTAGCATGGCAGCAGCTTGTGGCACTACTTTTGCAACTGTGAACGGATTCCTCATTCGAAGTATGCCCTTTTTTCTCCGTCTCTGAAATATTACTGCATCCTCAGGCTTGTTGACGATGGCACACCAAGAGGAAAAGTCCCTTGAGTTGTTAATCCGCACGTAAGGACAGAAAGACAGTTTAGGGTTTTGATAGACTGGTCTTCGTCTGATTCTTTTTACTGTTATGATCTCAGTCTTTTTGTCTGATACCGTCACCACAGGACCCACAACGGATTCCTCCTGTTTATCTGGTTTTTCAATTTCACCTCTTTCCCGCTCTTCTTTTTCTCTCTCCTCTTTTGCATCTGACTCACATCCTGCAGCCCTTATTACTGCCTCAATAACCTCAATGGCGTCTTTCATCCCAGGTTTCGGCCCAGGCTTTTTGTGGACCTTGAGTGGCTGACCAGGAACCGGCTCTGTTGAGGATTTGCTGCGTTTCCTTTTGGCTGGATCTGTTGATGGCTTTCTGCCTCTCCTTGGTTTCTGGATATGGTCTGTGCTGGCGACCTGGGGAGCTTCTTTGATCTCATCTTGGCTGATTGGCAGAGGTGCTGCAGATTCTGTTGTGTTTACCTTTTCTTCTACCCTCTCCTGTTGCTGTTCCGCTGCTTCAACTTTTATCTCTTGGACTATTTCTGTTTCTTCTTGAAGGCTTTGGCCTTTTCTCTTCTTCCTCCTCTGTTTAAGGTGCATCTCATGGTTGTTTTTAATTGCTCTCTGCTTAGCTAGCCTTGGCGTTGTAACTATCAGGCTATCTGCTTCCAATGCTACTACTGAGGCATCAGTACTCTCGACCATGGCCCATCTCTTTCTTTTAGTTCTCGAGGAGTTATTTGCAGTTGAAGGTAAAGCTTCTGAGGCCTGTTGTTTCGACTTTCCTTGAGGCTTGACTTCTACTGGGCCATCCCTTGAGTTCCAAACCTTGTCAGCCTCACCATCCTGTGGCGTCCCTGCTTTATGGTTTTCCTGTCTCATCTCCTCCTTATTTACAACCTCTTCTTCAGACCCTGTTCTCACCTCCTTTTGTGTTGATGCCTCTTGACTAATCTTGTGTTTTTTTCTTTCTTGTGCTGTCTCCTCTTTACTATATTGTTCTTGTCTAGAATCTATGCTTTTTTCTTCTCCCTCCATCATCTCAGGGCCATGTATGAGCACTGACGTCTCACCTTCCTTCAAGGCGTGTTGAGACAAAACCTTGGTTGTCACATCATCAGTTAGATTGCTCTCTGTCTGGGGAATTGGGAGGTGTTTCTTCAAGCTAGGAGATGTAATTTTCTGCACCATGGCCTCATATTTCTGTCCTCTACCTTTGCGTGGTGGGAGAACCTTTGTTCTAGTGGGGCATTGAGGAGGCACCACAGGAGTGTCAGTTGTGATATCAGTTTCATTGATGTTTGGAAGACTGTCTTTGGTTGGGGTAGTAACCACAGAAGCTTTCTTGGCTGACCCTCGCTTTCTCCTGGAGCCCACAAGTGGGGAGACAATTTCTTCCAAAACAGCTGGGTCAGGCAGTATGGGTTTGGATTTGGGTTTTGGACCCCTCTTTTTCTTTACTTGTGTTAAAGAAAGTTCTGGACTAGGTTTCCGTTTTAGTGGAAGCGATGTCTTTTCTTCAGATTTTTCAGTTGGGAGTGGTTCTGCAACTAGTGCAGGTGGGTCTGCTGGAACATCTGTGTTTTTTACTTCATTAGGAGTTGTAGTTATAGTTTCTTTCAAGGTAGACACCTCTGTTTTTGGAGTAATATCACTGGCTTTTATTTCAGTTACAACCTGAGGGAGAGCATTCTCCCCTCCATTTTTTTCTTTTTCTTTTGAGGGTTTTTCTTGTGAGGGCTTTCTGGATCTTAACACCATGTTCTTACTTTCCTTTTCTGGTGCCTTCTCCTCCTGGTTTACTCTTTTTTCTTCTTGATTTACTGGTTTTACATCCTCGTTTACTTGTGATATTGAAGCCTTTGAGCTCTTCCTGTTTCTGCTTTGCTGTGCAGTCAAAGGCTGGGTTGTTTCTTCCTGTTGTACCACTTTTACTTTAGAAACTGACCCTTTGGGACGACCCACAGAGCCCTTTAAAGGTGTAGTGTCAGCAGGCGGTAAAATTTCTGCTGGCTTGGGTCCGGGCTTATGTCCTGCTTTTGGACCTGGTTTAGGAGCTTGTTTCGAACCAGTTTTTGGTCCTGGTTTTGGCCCAGGTTTAGCGCCAGGTTTTGAACCTGGTTTCGGTCCAGGCTTTCTTCTCAGAGTAGTCTCAATTTTTAGTGGCACCTCTGGTTCATTTGGCACAGGTTTCTGTCCTGGTTTTGGCCCTGGTTTTGGTCCAGGTCTTAATCCAGGCTTTGGTCCAGGCTTTAGGCCAGGTTTAGGCCCTGGTTTTGGTCCTGGCTTTGCTCCTGGTTTTGGTCCTGGTTTTGGTCCAGGTTTTGACCCAGGCTTTGGACCTGGTTTTGGACCAGGTTTTCTCTTAACATTGGGCTCAACTTTGGGTGGTGAGTCAAGTGAATTGAATGAGCGAGTGCACATTCTAGATCGAAAAGCATCCGTTAGCATTTTGGGATTCTGGC
The DNA here is from genome assembly GCF_963930695.1 of Labrus bergylta. Lineage (NCBI taxonomy): Eukaryota > Metazoa > Chordata > Actinopteri > Labriformes > Labridae > Labrus > Labrus bergylta. The sequence continues at coordinate 20,492,283 of NC_089210.1, read as the reverse complement.
TCACAATAGACTCCTGATGAGCTAGGTCCGTCTGATCTGTAAATAAAACAGTTTTACTCGGAGACATGCATGGTTTCTGTGTAGGAGAGGGGGCTCCTTCCTGTTCCTTTTCCCCCTCCCTCTCCAAACTTAGCTGTCGCCTGATTCCATCACCTGACTGCATTATTCTTCTTCTGCCCCTGGCATGCTTGCGTCCGAATGCTCTGGGCTGAGCAGATGGGGCAACAGGCTCTGGCTTGGCCAAGGGGGTCACAGCACTGGCACAACTGATGCCTGGTTCCATGTCCTCATCACCTTTTTTTGGGGAGGGTGGAGTATCTGCCCAGGAGGGAGCTGAGGGAAGTATCGACTTCCCTGGGAGCTGGGGAGAGTCTGGCTCCAGCACTTTAGTGTCACTGTGATCTATATGATCCCTAGCCTGGAGTGTTCCCTTGTCATTGAGAGCTGAGAAAACTGGCAAAGATGACTGAGGCTGAGGAGCAGTGTCACCAATGGCTGACTCCCTTTCAGAAGCACCTGCTGCTGCCGTTACTGCTGCTGGATTAGGATGTGAAGGTGCCCCTGCGGACTCATTGTCAATCAGGAGTTCGGTATTCTGATTCTCTGTCCTTCTGCAGAGATCTCCAAGAGGCTTCTCTGGCACATTTTTATTATTCATGTGATCCTCAGTCGATGACTGGCTCACTGTCTCTCCCTCCCCCAGCTCCTCCCTTTCGTCGGCAGACAGAGGAGGTGAAAGAGTGTGTAGCTTTTCTTTCTGTATTTCTTCATTTTTCTCTTCCGCTTCTTCCTCGTCTTCTCTCTCTTCATCCTCCTCATCTCTGCTCTCTCTCTTGTCCAAGTTGCTCTCATTTAAGACCTCCGCTAGGGGGGTAGGGGAGGCATTCTCTGAGCTGTCATCCTTCTCTGTTGAATATTGATCCTGTTCAAGGTCACCCCCAGAAACGAAAGGCAATGTTTTCACTGAGCTCTCAGAAGCAGTCGGAGACTCTGACTTGAATGCCTCAGATTTCATCTCATTGACAAAGTGTTCCTTGTGGCTGGAGTCAGAGAGAGCTGCTGGGGACTGTTCAACTGAGTCTCTTGCATCAGAGTCATATTTGCTCTGTACATGTTGGTAAAGTGTCTCCTTATAGCAGTAGCCTTTGTCTGTCTCATCTTTGTTTAGGTCGCTGTATCGAGCCGTGCATTTCTCTTCATCCGACCATTTCTCAAGGTTCTCTGTTGATTTAGCCATGTCTGAATCTCTGTTAAGGTCAGGGTTTTTATCTGTTGTCACCTCCTCTTTGTCCACTGGTTTCTCTGTCCATGCTGATTCTTCAAAGTTTTCTTTGACAGGCTCACTGATATGCTGTATATCCAAAGGAGAGTCCCTTTCTTGTTTCATCGGACTAGGAATTGTTATACTTGTCGGCGACCTCTCATCACCAATGCTCTTTACTGGAGTACTCATGCCATCTCCTTGGCCTGACTGACATCTAGTAGGGTCAGGGGTAAGGTTGTGAAGACCTGAGTCCCCAGACCTAGTGGACATATCGTCTGGAGATGTCATGGAGCATGAAGAGGCTGTATCCAAGCTTTGTTGTGTGTTATTGGGGGCTTGTGCTGGACTTCTGCCCTGGCCACAGTAGTAGTAGCCCCTCTCCAGTTGTTCATCACTACTGCTGGAGTAGCCTCCCTCATGGAGCTCCATAGGCATTGGCTGATGCTGTGGAGTTGAGTAAGGGTCCTGCATGGGGCCAACACTCCCAGCACCACTATCTGGATAGGGAGGACTTTTGTACTCGTCACCCTTTTTGGAGGATGCCCCACTTCCAACACTGCTGTTGCTTCCTCCACTGCTGCGCTTACTTCCCTTTTTGTTGGCCACCAGAGCCTCTGAAAGCAAAAGCTGCTGGACATTATTTGAGATATTCTCGACTTGAGAGGTGAGGGCATTCAGACTCCACAAGCTGGGGTTGGACAGCAACTTCTCTGAGAAGCGTTCTTTCATGGTGGGGACCTGTGGTGTAGTAGTGTAGCTATGGGGTGCTGCGTGGGGCACATTGGGTGAAGGGTGCGATCGTGGGGGCATCAACATGGTATTGGTACTGGCTTGGTCCTGCATACCGGCTGAAGAGGATGAAGAAGAGGAGGCTGCCCCAGGGGTCATGGGTGGTTGACCATACTGGAACGACTCTGGATTGGTCATTAGCGGTGAAGGGGTGGAACTGTACGAAGGGGAGCGCCCAACAGAACGTGCAGGGGAGTGGCTTGAGGAAGGGCTACAGGTCTGATAATATTGTTCTGGCGATCTGACAGAGAGATCCGAGAGACAGTAGTTTTGTTGGGGTTGGCTGTAGTGTTGATATTTTGTGTGGGACTCCTGGGGGTTGGTCATGGCCTGTAAAGGGGGCTGCTGCTCATAAGCTCTTGAGGGAGGCTGCTGATAGCTGTAACTGTTCTGAGTTGGCCTGTAACCTCCCTGCTTTAGATTAATGTTGCTACTCATTTGTCTTCCATACTGGGAGTTGGTTGGCATGTTGTAACCTTTATAACAATGAGGCATAGGGCTGCACTTTTCCATGTATGGTGATGGAGAAGGTGAGTGCTGGGGGTAGTGCAGGTGACTCTGAGGGTACATGAGAGGGGATTGAGCAGGGTTAGGAGGGTGAGGTTGATGGTGGGGGCTGGTATAGGCTGGGGTGGAGGGCTGGTGGCACTGAGTCTGGGAGTGGCCCAGCATGTTCTGGTCCATATACTGGGAGGAACCAGGTGCAGGGGTACCACTACCTTCCATACGTCCGATCAGCTCCTGGTCATACTGTGCTAGCTGGGCTTGGTCCTCCCATTTCTGCTGCAGGTGGCCCTCACTTATATACTGAGCTGAGTAACTACCAGGCCCCATGTGGTTACTGTAGGCCCCAGGTCCCTGCAGGTGCTGAGTGGTGTTGGTTTGGGGTACTTTGCTTGGTCTGTATGATTTTTTTGCCTGTGAGGGTGCAGAGCCTCCATTTCCACTTCCATTCCCTCCACCATTTCCCGGGTATCCAGGGTAGGCTTGCTGGCTGTAACAGTCCTTGGGTCCTCCTCCAGTTCCTGGTCCTCCAGTTGGAGGCATGCTTGTAGGGTTTGCCAGTGAAAGAGCCTCATAGCCTGTCCTTGTGTGCCCTGGACCTGGACCTGGGCCTGGATGTGGACCAGGGCTTGGATGCGGGTGCTGGGGTTGGGGATGATGAGGATGTTGCCGGTAGGTCTCCAGGCGGGATAATTCATGGGGCTCCTGCTGGTAGCAGGGTTGGTTGCTGTGGTAACCACCACTGCGCTCACGGAAGGACTGCATAGCTGTCTCCGTCTGTAGCCAGAAAAGGGAGGGGGAGGTGAGGTGAGATGGGAAAGGGGGAAGGGGGTCAGGGGTTCTGAAGGAAGAAGGAAAGAGGGAAGGGAGAAAAAAAGAGAAAAATTTGATGGTTAGTGCTTTTGAGCCTGTAGTTTATCCACTCTGCAATTCCCCCCTGTCTCCCTTTATCTTCTTTGAAAACCAATACATGAAAACACAGACAGGTGTGCACATCAGCAGTATAGTTTTCTCACACACACACACACAACTTCAATCCATTGGCATAATCAGATATTAAATAACCAAAAGCACTATGGCTCACAGTGATAAATCTAATTCCTGCACGGATTTGAAGGACCTATTTGGGTGTGTGTGTGTGTGTGTGTGTGTGTGTGTGTGTGTGTGTGTGTGTGTGTGTGCGTGTGTCTGTGTGTGTCTGTGTGTGTCTGTGTGTGTGTGTGTGTGTGTGTCTGTGTGTGTGTCTGTGTGTGTCTGTGTGTGTCTGTGTGTGTGTGTGTGTGTGTGTGTGTGTGTGTCTGTGTGCGTGCGTGCGTGCGTTTGCATAAAATGGCTCCTAAATTATGGGGTCTTCAAATTCTGTTTCATGCTCTCAAGATGGAGGGTCAGACATGATGAAGACTCTGGGTGCAGTGATTGCCATGTTTGGAAGAGAACGTAGCGAGAGAGAGAGTGCAGTGGGGGCATTTAAGCACTTTTCTGTGATAAATAACGATAAGAACATTGTTGCAGATGCTTGTATTGGGATATATAGTGCTGCACGATTAGGGCTGAGGAAATGCTGAAAGACTACAGTTCACAGTAATAAGATGATATCTGAAGAGCATGTTTGGTCATGACACTTGCTCTGAGTCTAAACTGAACTCACTCACAAAGTTGCTCTGGCTATTAAACTTTCCAGCTTAATTTGCATGATGAATTATTCATAATTGTTTCGGATCAAATATGATCCCCTGACTTAGCCAGTTTTTTTTTTTGTAGCCACTCTAATATATTACTATTTTTTACCAAAACAAACAATGTTAGGCGATATTTTTGTTTTGTCTTTAGTGCAGTGTGCACTCTCCTCTGTCTCCTCTATCCTCCCTTTGATTTCCTGCCCAGATGCAAACTCCAATTTCCTTCAAGGAGAAGTTGGAACTGTTGCAGTGTCTGTGTGTGTGTGTGTGTGTGTGTGTGTGTGTGTGTGTGTGTGTGTGTGTGTGTGTGTGTGTGTCTGTGTGTGTGTGTGTGTGTGTGTGTGTGTGTGTGTGTGTGTGTGTGTGTGTGTGTGTGTGTGTCTGTGTGTGTGTGTGTGTGTGTGTGTGTGTGTGTGTGTGTGTGTGTGTGTGTGCTGATGCATTCATACAAAAGAGAAAGGAAGAGGAAGAGAGGAGGGTTGGGGTTTGCCATGGATTTATTAAAGGAACAGAGTCACCTGGAGACAGAGAACTGAGCTTGTGTGTGTGCTTGTTTGTGTGTGTTTTGTCTTATTTGTGTAGCGTTTGTGCGTGTTTGTGCGCGCGCGCGTGCGCGCGTGTATGTGTGTGTGTGTGTGTGTGTCAGCCAGCTTGAGCACAATATCCCGGCATTCCACCTGCCCAAGGGACAGCGCTGCATCCCAACTGACGCACAGTGGCATTATTCATCTCTTACACACACACATCTCTTGTGTGTGTGTAAGTGTGTGATGAAGCAAAGCAGTGTGATAATCTTGAGTGCATCCGTTCGTGTGTGTGCACGCCTGGATGTGAGTTTGTGAGGGTGTGTGGGTCTGTTTGTTCTTGTGTATGCAGGTCCACAACACACAACACACACATTCATACTCAAACACAGCTCGAGATTCACCTGGAGATATTCTTCCTCCGTCTTAACTTCCTATGTCCTCTGCCTCAGTTCAGCGTACTTGTGTTTTACCCATGGTGTGTGTGTGTGTGTGTGTGTGTGTGTGTGTGTGTGTGTGTGTGTGTGTGTGTGTGTGTGTGTTTGTGGCCTGAATAAGATGCTTATAGGGGACACGGGGTGGGACTCTGCCAGACCAAGCTTGTTGAGCACAGCAAGAGGATGTTAGCCAAGAGAGTTGTAGTATCTGGAGTGTCTGAATGCTTACATTACCATGCAGTGAATCTGTTAAACATTATAATTCCCACATTGAGCAAGGTGTCAAGAAAAAATGGCTGCCGTGTGATCACGTTTAATAGCCTATTATGAGAAGTAATCAATGTATTTACTATGTATGTGTTTGTTACAAAAAAAACCCAAATCAGTCTACTTCGCTCATCCTTCCATCTTTCCTCTCATCCACAGTAGCGTCTATATTCTAATCACGTCTCCTCTCCACCTCCTCTGTGCTGCACCTCCTCCCTCCACTTCTGTCCTCCACATTTAGAGAGAGCCCTGGCATTGTGAAGCCCAGCAGACCGGCTTGCTGTATATTTGTGGATGTGGCGCGTTGTGTCTGGCTGCAGCCTGCCTCAGCAGGGGTCAGAGAGGAGAGAGGACGAACGATACATGCTGAGATCGCCGAATCCTCTCTGTTGATCCGTCTATCTGTTTATTAGGGAGCTCTTCCATTGATTTTTTTCTGGAGCTTGAGCACAGGGAGAGAGGGATGAAGCAAACACACATATTGCCCACTGTTTGAATTTAATTTGCACACACACACACACACACACGCACGCACGCACGCACGCACGCACACACGCACGCACACACACACACACACACACACACACACACACACACACACACACACACAGGAAGGTACCCACACTGGTTTTCTTTTGTTTTTTTCTTCTTGTTTTTTGTCTTTCTTATTGTCCTTTCTTTTTTCTCTTCTTTCTTTCTCCCTTCTTTTGTTCTTATACATTATCTCTACCCTTTATTGTATTCAGACTCCTTTCTTTTGCTTTCACTCTCAGATCTCTGTGACTGGACATGGAAAAAAAGAATATGCTACAAGATGGAAAAGGAAACAAGGTTTTTTGGAGGATCTAACAAGGAGGATACGGCTAGAAAAGAGTCAGTTCGGGATGGGGGGGGATAGATTGACGGCGGGGGGATGAATGCGGAGGGAAAGAGTTATAGAATGATAAGTTTGAGGAGGAAGGGTAGGAGGAGGATGAGGAGACGGGGATGCAGAGGACAGAGGAGGATAGATGATTTACTGAGTGGGCTTTACAACCTGGGCTCTTGGGAAATATGAGCCGCAGCAGTCGCCACACACACAGACACATTTAACATACACACACACACACACACACACACACACACACACACACACACACACACACACACACACACACACACACACAGAGAGACAGATGCAAAATGGTAGATTGTGTGCCAGCTCACAATGTGGTGGGGTTCATAATTAGCCAAATGCTTCACCTAGCTGCTAGACAAGTGATTGATTACCTCGGGCTGACTTCAAATATATCGAGGAAACTGCCCTCATAAGAGGCTTTAAAATTGTTGTGGCTCTGTAAACCTTAGTGATATGACTTTCAATGTTCATTTGCTTTTTTTGAATATTATTTTTGAAAAAAGTACTTGGGAGGACCTTTTCATATATTGAGCATGTAAATGTGCTGGTAGGTGAAATGTTTTCAGAAGGGAGTGTGTGAGGGAGGGGAGGAAAGGGTGAGGAAGGAGAAGAGGGTGAATCTGATTGTTCCGCTGGATGCCTCATAATGCGCAGAGCTGCGACTGGTTACAGTCCCCCCCCTCGTTCTTTTTTTATCCTCTCTCCCTCTCTTTCATCGCATCATCTTCAGAGGCAGCTTGAGATGGGATTTATCTTCTTTCTCTACACACACACACACACAGATTCACACACATCCACTCACACACACACACATCCACGCACACACACACACACACACACACACACACACACACACACACATACACACACAAAGAGAAGCTCTCTAGTTCCATCAACTCTGGCTCTGAAGCACGTTCAATTCAAGTCTTTTTCTTGCTGTCTGTCTGTCTTACACCAAGACACACATGCAAATGTGCTAGAAAACATACCTCCACACACTCACACACACACACACACACACACACACACACACACACACACACACACACACACACACACACACACACACACACACACACACACATACAGACACACAGAGAAATGGAGGCATACAGAGTGGAAGGATGGAACGTCTCCCTGTGTGTTTACCTCCCCAGTCATCCTGGTTAATTATGCATGCAGAGGCAGCGTGAGGGGAGGTGGAGGGGCCTAGGAGAAACACTCGTGCGCACACACACACACACACACACACACACACACACACACACACAAACTCACCCCAACACCTCACACACACCAAAGCTCAGCTCACATGCTCACATGCTCACATCCGACAACCGACGTCGCACTCAAAAAAGAACCCAAACACGCCGCTCTCCCTGCCCCCACCCACCTCGAAACACACACTGATGTCTAGCACATCTGCCTTTAACACCCTGCTTAACACAGCAAGCTCCAAAATAACACAGCAGCACGCCTAGCCTTCAACCAATCAGGACGCTGCTATACCCGTCCTAATTAAACACACTTCAACAAGGCAGGGAGCGCTTTCAGATTGTGCCGCACATATCCTTCCTTCTCTGTGCCCTTTGATAAGCATAGGCAGGCAGACAGACAGGCAGACAGACAGACAGATGGACAGACTGACACAGGTCTCCTCTCTGTCTCTCTCTCTCTCTCTTCTTCTCCTTTGCAGTGTCTGGCCAGGCTGCGTGGGTGGGTTCCTACCCATGGGAAGAGGCTTACGAGATGGAGGAAGCCAATATCTGCTCTGACATTTGTCTGTGTCCCGTTGTCATGACACACAGCTGGAGGTCACGCTGGGTCACCGGGCAGCCAGTCAAATAGATTATAGGAAGAGACATAGAGGGGGCAGAGACCTGGGACTGACACTCTCAGATAGACAGACAGGCAGACAGACAGACAGATGGTGCTTTGAGGCTTCTGGACACCCAATCAGAAGGAGTAATCTGTATCAACAGAATCTGCTAATGAATACAAAGTCTGTAGCCACAGACAACTTTGTGTGTCATAAGTGTTCTGGTGTCTGTTGGTAGTTGGAGTAGTATTATTCTGTACCGTTTCTGCTGACTTTGGCTTTATGAGGGACCATATTTAATGTGGGGAGCACAAGACGCAGTATACTTGGCTGTCGTCTGTCCATGATTTGCTTAATCTCCATAAACAGATAATCTCACCTAATAGTCCATCTCAGACATTGTCTCTCGACAGCGTTTGTTTCTCCTCTGTCGTGGCTGGCAAAGTGACAAGGTGCAAACATCCTTGATTTTGATTGGTCGGTGGGGGAGAAGTGATATTTACGAGGGCAGTGGTGCTCCCATAGGTGAACTATTTTTAACTGAGAGCACCGGGAGTGAGGTTACAGCAGCAGAAAAAACGATGGCCGAGGGAGAAGTCTGTATTTAAGAGGTGAAATGATTATGTTGAGATGTTTCTCATGCGTTAAGTCTCATGTCCGACATAGCCGAAATGTGAAAAAAACATTATGTAACATTGGAAAAAAACTCAAAGAAACTGAAACATTTGTGAGAAAAATGGAGCCCCATCTTGACTCTTGTCTGTGTCTGCTATCCATCATCTCCATCTGTTTGCTTATTTTCCTCCATCGGTCCAAGCCAATGTGTTACACTGGCATCACAGTTTAAAAAAAACAAACAATACTGCCAAAGCATCTGAATGGAAATGAACAAGTCTCTATTTCCCCTTGATTAAATCCTGCTCTGTGTCTTTGTTGAATTCATCTCGCTGAGCTTTGCTCACCAGCAAACTAAAACTGAGAAACTGAGCCTCAGCCTCGTCAATGTGGGAGACCATTTTGGTTCTGAGTGAAGCCGGTAAATGTTGTGTGTGTGTGTGAGAGAGCGAGAGAGAGTGTGAATGTCTGTGTGTGTGCGTGCGAGGTGCAAGCGTCTCATCTCTCGGGTTTAGGATGACTCATCGACATTCACACGCATGGCTGTCTATTCAATCACTGATGAGGATGACGCTCTCGACACAAACGTCTGCACGCACACACGCAGAGTTCTGAACGCCAACCGCACACTTTATACGGATATTTTACAAATGCATGAACCTGGAAGAAGACTAGAGGAAACCGACAGAGGGACACACACCCACTGCTGCAGCTTCAGCATGAAAGAATAAATAAAGGTCAGAGAGAGAGAGAGAGAGAAGCAGATGTGTCTGTGAGCGAGAGAAGAATCCATCAGCTGCTTTGTTTATCTTATTTGTGGTTTGAAATTCTTATTTTTTTCTAAAGTACAGACGCAAAGGTGATGCTTTACTAAGATCATCCATCTTTTTCTTTACAAAAACAAGACATTGGAAGCATGGCTGAAGCTCGACACTGAGCATGTGCGGACACGTTTCTCTTATCTTTCCATCGCCCTTCTTTGACTGACAGGTCGGTGATGTTCAGTGACCTTTCTGAGAGGAACAATTTCACACTGGGATGTGTTACGCCATAAAAACAACAATGATGGGGGGGAAAAGAAACAGGGCCCACAGTCACCATGGCAACGATAGAGCCACTCCAGTCAAGTGAGAAGCCCTCTGTATGCATGTGGCATGAAAAAATCACACCCAAGTAAACCTGGGGGATACAGGGGGTATTCAGAGTGTGTTTATTCTCAGGCTAAAGTGACACACACTCGCTTTTTTTTATGTAACCTGAAAATAGTTTAGAGTTTAATTTTGATGCTGATGAAGTAAATGTTATGCAACCTTTTTCTATTTTTGTTGATTGGTTACTTACATGATTGCAGATGATCAATAATTGTGACCATAAAAAAGACAGACAACTCCTGAGGAGATAGAGTGAGATAAGTCAGATTGTTGACTGTTTATTATTGTTTTAATTCTTGAGGTGGATCAACGTCAATCATCACCGTTTGCTGCAGATTCTCACTGAAGCTGCACATACTTGCAAAAACTCTAATCTTACCAAGTGTTGCTAGTTGGAAATATGTCATAACACTCAGTACAGGACACATTCACCTGGCAGAACTGGAAAAAAAAAATCTTATTCAGAGATTTTACAAGTAAAAAGTATAAAGGTGCAGCGAGCAAAAATGTACTCGTCAAGCTTTCTTGAAACAAGACTTTGCTGTACATGTCGCTGGTATGATGTGAGTTTCTGCAGTGCAGACGACACGACTCAAGGAGATTTTAGATCAAGGAGAGATAAAAACAAGGGTGAATATATGAGAACTTTATGACAAGCTAGACCACACTTCTTCACAACCATGCCTCTTTTGCTGCTATTTTCACTGACGGGCTCAGTGCAGCAGAATCATTTTCTGTAAAACTAGGTGTCATTTTAGAGACATATGATCTGCTGCGAATTGCATATTTGCAGCCAAAGTTGAAAGACAATCATCTGCCATTATATGCAGCATGGAGAATTCTTTACCATCTGTTGGAGTGTAATCACCAACAGGAAAAGTTACTCGGCCTGTACGGGCACTTTAATTGTTTAGACAAGGTCTGCGTGGAGATATGCCTTTATTTTCTCATTTCATCTTTCAGAGCTAAGATGGTCTGTGACAATGAATGTCACAATCCAGACACTCATACCAGAAGCATGATATCTGCACTGTGCTCTCTTTTTAAAGAACAGCTTTGATTAAAATCTGCATCTACATAAACCACCTTATAGGCGTTCAAGGGCACAACACTGAATCACTTCCCTTTCTCACTGAACAATGGGCGAAAGATGAGAGTGTGGGCTGTGAAAGGACAAATCTGCAGACCTCTGTCTTTGGATATCTTTGTCTCTCTTTTCCAGCATTCTGTAGCCTTGACCTCAAATCATCCGACCCTTCTCCTCCACACAAGAACTCTCTTTTATCTTATTTTTCTATCAATCTCTCCTCTCTCTCTCTCCGTCTTTCAGCGCGGTCACCTCCAGCGGGCAGCTGCAGAGCGTTGCCCTTTGAAGGACTAAACCTGGCTTTGTTTACATGGCAACGGAGAGAGTGACGAGACGGGTGGGGATGGAGGAGGAGGAGAGAGGGATGAGCAGGAGAAAGCGACAATCAGGAGCATCACATGTACACATCACATAGGTTCTGCTTGTTTCCTGCAAGGGTTGTCTTGGAAACAGGGGCATATGACAAGAATTAAGAAAAAGGAAAACTGATTGCTCATTACCGGCTGCTCGCCTGTGTGCAAGTGAGTCAATATCTGTGTGTAGGTAGGTAGGTGGCTCCAAACATGAGTCATTTACAGCTTGTGCTAGCGCTTGTTGATGTGTGCACATACATGCAAGCATATAGAATCAAACATGCGTGTTTCTGTGTGTTTGTACGAGGGGAAGAGGCTTGATGGGAGAGTTCATGATCAAGCTTGACCGCCTGCAACACCCCTGCAGAGTGTGTTTGTGTACATATATGGGTGTGTGTGTGTGTGAAGTGAGGGCATTGGTGGACTCTAACTAACCTTCCAGAGCGCAGCGGGACACTCAGAAAGGGAAGAAGAACAAAGAGAAAGTGAAGGAGGTGCTCTATGGGTTCATGTTTCCGTTGTGTCGATAACCTCAGCCATGCCCACACACTTAATTTTTTTCCTAGAGGTTTCTACCTCTACCTCTACCTCACCCATAAACACACACACACACACACACACACACACACACACACACACACACACACACAAGGGAGTTGGGGGTCCTGTAAAGTGGGCCGCAGAGCTGTTTTGTATTCTGTTAGTGAGGGAGACTCTGGAGTACAAGAAAGACAGGATGCAGGAGGAAGATTGGACGAGACGAATACAAAGCATAACAATCAGAAGAGAAAGCGTCAAGTTAATTCTCATTTACGCTGAAAAACCACTTCAATCCAATCCAACGGCTTATTTTTAAAGTCATTTCAAAAGCTGCAGCACCCGACTCTACATTAAGGGTGCAGCCGTTTAAATGTGCTGCAAACAGATCTGAAACGTGTGATGTCTCGCAATGACCCATTTAAGTTTTGTCCAGCAAAAGCACATCTGCCTGCCACACAGACACAAAAACGCTCACACACACACACACACACACACACACACACACACACACACACACACACACACACACACACACACACACACAAACTCGCCCTTTCCAGGTAATGGGGTGGAGCGCTCCACTGAAGCAGAGGGAGCGGTGCTGGAGCAGGTTTTTGGTGAGACATCCCTGCTGGGGTTCCACTATCATGTAAACCATCCCTCCTCTCATTTACACGTACACACACATGTGCAAGTGCGCACTGATTCACTCACTTAAGCACACACACACTGATTTGCACCTGCTCCCTCTTTGTGCCACCTCGGTTCACCTAATTGATGATGCCATGTTGCTCCTGCTGTCTCTCGCTCTCTCTCTCTCTCTCTCTCCAACACACACATCCTGCCTCATCCTCTCTGTTCCCCTTCTGCCTGTGTCCTCTAAGTTGTACCCTGTCCTCCATTGTCTCTTTTTTTTATACCCTTCCCTTGCCCTGTAGCCAGAGTGCAGCGCCTGGCAATGAAGTGATCGTTTGTCTGTGTTTTTGTGTTTGTGTTTATGTGTGACCTTGTCGCAGGTTAGACTGGAACAGGCACCTTATTGGTGTCGCACATTGAGCCCATAGCCTGAAGGACAGATTTGTAGGTGTGATGAGCAGCCTCAGATGTTGTCCTCTGCAGCAACTCCATAAATAACACTGAGTGTCTTTTTGTGCACAGCTAGTCTTTCTACTGCCAACTATTGTGTTATGACAAGCATATTTTATTTTTATGTTTCACTTTCTTGAAGAAGAGACTGGTGATAATTCAATGAGTGTGCATTCAGTCTTTGACTGATTCAAGCAGTAGACTACTTCATACTTAAGTATGTAATGTTCCCATTGATAGAAGAAGAAATATAGGCTCCATGTTTTAATTTGAAGTGCTGGCAGCTTTCATATGTGAAAGATAACACCTGTAACAGTGCAGTAACAGAAAGTCCCGCAGTTTTAAAGAAACCATGTGGCTGTTTATATTTGGTGGATGAACACGCTTAGTCTGGGACTAAGGTCCGGGACCACAACTCCCATAAGGCTCAGGGGGGATCAACAGGAAGTCGCTATGGCAGTCAGTGAGCTGGGCGCTACAATGTGAGCCCTGTGATATTTAGCCCATTTTTATTCAAATTTACGCAAATTACCGTGACTAAAAGTAAGCCGAATTAGCTTTAAGTAGTTGATCTTCTTACTATGCACTTAAATTTACAGACAACTACCGCTAGCTTACTTTGATATTGTAGAAAAGGCAGAAATGTGAATATTCCCGTTCAGGTTCTGTGTTCATAAGCAGCATCTATTTTTTTTAGGATCCTAAGTGGATTTGTTGACTTGTATCCGCGATGGTTTTCTGAGATAAAGCCATTCTCCGAAAGGATCAATCCCCATGAATCTAAATATGTTTGTATCATGTGTGTGTTCAAATTTGACTGATATACTCTGAGAAGAAGAGGTACTTGGTGTGGTTTTTGGCTCGTCTGAAAACACCTGTTCCTTTGATTGCATGCTGTCACTTCCGTCGTGTACCTTGCAGTTTGAAAACTTCTCATGTAGAGAATGTGAATATAAGCCTTACATATTGATTTCAGGGGCTTTAGTTGTGTGTACATCTGCCTTTATCTTTCCTCCTTTAATGTGAGTAGAAAAAAAAACTGTGTGTGCATCCTAGAAGTTTCCCAGAAGGTGTCCTTTATGGCCTCCTCTCTCCTCTCCTCTCCACTGCCCTCCACTGTCACCTGAGAGCCAGACTGGGGAATACTTAACTCCATCTGCAGAGCAGACAGGCCGACACTAAAAGGCGGCTAGCCACCCATACACTGATGGCAGATAACTGAAATGCAAGAAGGATGGCGAGGACAGAGTGAGGAGGAGAAGACATTTGATCTGACAGGGCTGCAGAAAGCTGCAGGAGGAGGAGGAGGAGGAGGAGGAGGAGGAGGAAGGAAGGAAGACAGAGGGGGAAGATATGGTGT